>NW_024750395.1:0-26360 GCF_018991925.1 Homarus americanus
TCAAAATATTTATCCCTTTTTTGGGAGAAATTCGTAGAACAAAAGTTATAAGCCCTTTAAATTTTTAATGATCTACATCAAAATGTTAACCTAACCTACCTAACTTAACCTAACTGGAAACTGACTTAACTATCATAAAATAAAGTATACTGTCTTTCATATCTTAAAGGTTGGATTAAAGACAAATTCACTTAGGTTAATTTCTGGTTACAGTTAATTAGTCAAGTCTGACATATTTCTGTTGTCATCATTAGAATGTATATCACATTTATTGAAGATTCATAATTTCATTATCTTTGAATATCCAAGAATTGTAATAAAAAACCAATTAACGGTAAAGGGAGTCATACCTGTGATTACTTTCTACAATTATTACACGTAGCTATAATTGAGTGGAGCATCAAGGTGAGTTAGGTAAGATACAAGGAGTTTAAAGACGAAAATGTATTACAGTCTCTCCTCGACTTACAACGGTGTTCCGTCCCTACGGCCAGGTCGTAATACCTGAAATATTGTTATTAAATATTATCATCAATGACTTCTTTTGGTATTAAACAATACAATTTGGTGCTAATTTTTTCCTCTTACATAAAGTAGCTTTAGTGTATAGGGTGAAACATCTATCATGAAGTGATTGTCATTAGAACTTTACGGAGTCTGAATTTGTAAAAAAAACACAACTAATGTGTTTAATCTACTCATAATCAATTTGGTAAAATGAATGTTTAGGTCATCCACCTCTACTTGGCATTTGAAAAACATAATTTCAATGTCACCAAACCTGACCTAACCCAACTTAACTAATCTAACGTAACCTAACTTAACTGGTAAAAATCGGTCAACTTAAAATCATTAAATTCGCTGGATGGCCAAAAGATAATAACATCATCAATTCCATTTACTTTAGAAGGACTTATTCATTTTTGTTGAAATCATGGACCAATATACCTACATTTGATTCTACCACTGTCAATGGCAAAGTTAATAAATATCACCACTCCAACTGTTGGCCCAAACAAGTCGTACAGTAGTTCTTTCTTGTAATACATTGAGTCACTAAGGGAATAAAAAAATAAAACATGAATTTATGTCACTGAATTTATCTTATTAGTAGCAAATTGTGGTTAAACTGATACACAAATGAAACATGCCTGGGAAGTACCTAGCACTAGTTACCTGGCATATTTGGACTTCTTAAAATATGAAATCTAGGCTACAAATTATTTATACTAAGGAAATAATTATTTTGGTAGTGCTGGACTGTTATTAATTGCCCTCATTACGAAATTTGGGTCGATATTAATTCTGATAAAGGACGTCATTCACCATCCCAGAGGAAGCTGTTCTCACCACTCTTCAAATTTACGACTTTTTTTTAGCTTAATTTGATTTCAATACATTTCTACACATAAATTAGTTGTGTTAGTCATCTTAAAGGCTTACCTTTTATGATGGTTAGGCGAATTTGGAGGATATAAACGGCGATGAGACAAGTAGAGGCTGGCGGTATTTTTCGTACAGGACCGCTTTTAAAAAGAACAATACAATTCTGCATGTGCTGTTCTATATGAAGTATATCGTATAAAAAATATTATTCCTTTGCAGATTTATACATTTTATGTGCATCCAAATCAAATTTCTTTCTTTTGGTTTCAAAAATAGTTCCCTCGTAGTGATCATCGGACCACGAAATTTCCCCACATTCCAATAACGGTAAACATCCCGCAGGTAATAATGAGAACCTCAAGTGGGAGAACTGGAAGTTGTTTCCTGGAAATAGGAAATGGAAGGATGGTTACTAAGTTGATGTTAGTGATTCTCCTCTATCTCTCTCTCTTGTGTGTGGTTTTTGCAGGGAATTAGCCAAGCGGGCACAGGTCAAACGACCCACAGGAGCCTGGGGGCTGAAAAAAGAACTTCATTTTTATGAAATTCTGTCTGTTCGTCCATCTTGTGGGCAATCAACATGGTAGGTGAAGGTAGTGACCGGTCGAGGTCTCTGTTGTTTGGCTTTTTGTTTTTAATGCCCCAATTTAAAGAGTGACTTACAGTAGATAGATACCATTTGGGGGTAAGGGTGAGGAGTGAGGGTGGGGGATGGGGGTTGGCGGGAGTGAGGGTGGGGATGAGGGGTGTGGTAATGGAGAAGGTTTAGGTGAGGGAATTTAGTGGACAAAGACTTGAGAATCCAACAGACATATGCACAAGATAGTCATACACACACATACATGGCAGTCATATGCACAAGACAGTCATACACGCACACAAAAGACAGTCATGTACACAAGAAGACAAGTCATACACGCCCACATCGCTTGAATGTTGTACGGGTGCCCCATTATATCTCTATGTTAATAAACGTCTACTTTTGGAGGTTGACTGCGTAAATATATGAATTATTAAAGAGAAACAGGAAAAACAGCTAATGTAACATAAATAGACCTTCCAAAAAGTCGATAGTAATTCCCCTGCCTGTGACACGACGAAGTACAGTAAGTACCTCTATCTAGCTCCTCCAGTACCAAATCGAGGCAAGGCCAAGCCAGTTCATCACTTATTAACTAAACTCTCGGGTAGGTGTAGTGTCGGGTGGTGTAGTGTTGGGTGGTGAAGTGTTCGGTGGTGTAAGGTAAGGTAAGGTTAGGTAGGGTAGGACATCCCGTCTATAACCCCCCACCCACACCCATCATCCTCCCACCCATCCTGGGAGGTGGAGAATGGTACCATCCGTCAGCCAACAACAGAAGGTACCAAGAACCACTGACTGGGAAGGGTTAGAGGATGAAGGGATGGGTGGGAGAAGAGAGGGATGATGAGGAGGGTGATGCAGTGGGCGGTGTACTAAAAAAATAAATAAAAAAATAAAATAAATAAAAAAATAGAAAATAAAAATAAAAATAAAAAAGTGCAGTGTAGAGGTAGTGTAGTAAAAAGAAAAAAAAAGTGTAGTGGGTCGTTGCGTTACTTGTGTGGTCGTTGGGTTCTGATTGCGTTGGGTCGTTGCGTTGGGTCGTTGGGTTCGTTGCGTTGCGGTGGGTCGTTGGAGTTCGTTGCGTCGTTGGGTTCGTTGCGTTGCGTTGGGTCGTTGGGTTCGTTGCGTTGCGGAGCGTCGTTGGGTTCGTTGCGTTGGTTCGTTGGGTTCGTTGCGTTGGGTCGTTGGGTTCGTTGCGTTGCGGTGGGTCGTTGGGTTCGTTGCGTTGCGGTGGGTCGTTGAGTTCGGTGGGTCGTTGGGTTCGTTGCGTTGCGGTGGGTCGTTGGGTTCGTTGCGTTGGGGTGGGTCGTTGGGTTCGTTGGGGTGGGTCGTAGCGGTTTTTGCTGGGTCGTTCGATTCTTTTGGTGTTTTTTTTAACTTAAATGATTAATATAATTGAGAATAATAATTAGAACATTTATAATTACTGTAATTCCTGGACATTTGTCAACAACATCAGAATTGAGACAGCACAAATAATACGTCATAAAATAGGGTAGTGTTGGGTAGGGTGGTGTAGGGTGGTGTATTGGGGGTGTAGTGGGTGGTGTAGTATGGGGTATGGTGGTGTAGGTGGTGTACGGTAAGGTATCAGGACCCACCAACTGGGAAGGGTGTGGAATCCCCCCATCCCCCATCTATCTGTGTCTCTGTGTCTGACTGTTTCTGCCAGTCTGTCTCACAATATCGATCTCTGTCTGTCTTTCTGATTTTCTGCCTCTGTTTTTCTGTCTTGTCTGTCTCTTTCGTCTATATGTTAGTCTATGTCGCCGTCTCTGTTTCTGTCTGTCCCTCTATTTCTCCGTCTGTCTGTCTGCCAGTTGTCTGCTTGTGTCTGCGACAAACAGACAGACAGGCAGACAGAAAGAAACGGACACAGAGACACACAGACAGAGATTGAGATATAAAGACAGACAGAGACTGAGACACACACAGGCAGAGACACAGACAGACATGACAGAGACCAACAGACAGACAGAGAGATTCCTACAAGTTGTTATTATTTCTTCTTTTACCAAAGTGTTCCTGTTGCTTAATAACTCAATCAGATACGTTATGGTTACGTGGTGAGTCAATGTTTTGTCTGTTTCAGTTTGGGTGACAGCGGTCGAGCCTGAGAAGAGCGCTGGACCTTCTTATTTACGGCGATTCCTTCTTTATCTTGAGTTAGTAGCCAAGATTGTCTGTCTCTCCCTGTCTGCCTCTGACTGTCTGTCTGTCTCCGCTCGTCTGTTTGTCTGTCTGTATGTCTTTCTGTCTGTGTCTTTCGGTGTGTTTGTCCGTTTGTCTGACGGTTTCTGTCTATTTCTGTGTGTCTGTCTGTTTAATGTCTGTCTGTCTGTGTCCGTCCGTCTGTCTGTTTTTCTAACTGTCTCTGTTTGTCTGTCTGTCTACAAATCCTCCCTAAGGAATCCTATCCTATAAATCAACATACCCGACCACCGCCCCCCCCCACCCCCCAACAAAAAATAAATAAATAATTAACAAAATAAAAATAAATAAATAAATTAATAAATAAAAAAATAAAAAATAAAATAAAATAATAAATAAATACAATAAAATAAAATACCAACCAACCTCCAAACACAGCAACACCCCCCCCCAGACAAAGCCGCACAGAAATACTTACAATTCTCCATACCCAACCTCAGCGACAACCCTCTCAATAAAAACAACCTAACTCAACAACTCCCTTCAACAAAAAACAGACAGACAGACAGACAGAGAGACAGAGAGACAGAACAGACAGCCAGAGACCGACATAGTGGAAAGACAGAGAGGCTGAGACAGACAGATAGACAGAACGAGACAAACACAGACACAGACAGACAGTGACAGACATTGTAAAAATAGACTGGCAGACAGATAGACAGACTGACGGACAGACAAACAGAGATACAAAGACAGACAGAGACTGAGAGACAGACGGACAGAGACAGTTAGACAAACTAACTCTACCAAAGCACCAATCACCTACTGCGGCACCAAGAGACGCCAACCCAAGTAAACAGAAACCCTCCTCGTGGTGTACATTAACACAGTATAACCTTTTTCTTCTATATTTTAAATTTATTTCTGTTCTTTTTTTCGCCCCCCCCCCCAGGCCCCGTTGTGGGTCGTTTGATCTGTGCCCGGGTGGGCTAATTCCCATTAAAAAAAAAGCAACTGGCTGGGCCCAGCCTCGAACTGGTCCCGGCGGTGCTAGACGTAGTTCGTCAGGCCACCGCCAGGGGTCTACTGTCGGCTTTTGTGAAGGTGGTTTTGTTGTTTTTCTTTAATAATTCATATATTTTCGTAGTTTTTCTCAGGATTCGTATGAATTTATACTACAATAGCAGAGTTACAATTGTATTGAAGCTGTGTGTGGCCCTTTTACAGCCAATCTTGGCTACTAACTCAAGATACACTTGTGTGTGCGTGTTTGACTGTCGTGTGTATGAGTGTCGTGAATCATGAAGAAATTTTGCAAGAACCTGTACCAAAACACATACAAAAGAATACCAAACAGTTATAAACAACAGCGCTACGGTAACTCTGCTATTTGAGTTTAAAATCACGTTAAGAACTGCGAAAATAAATCAATTATTGAAGAAAAACTGCAAAAATACCACATGTAACATAAATACAACTTCTGGAATGTTGATCAATGTCCCCCTGGCGGTGGCCTGGCGAACTAGGGGGGGGGTCACAGCTTCCATGGTAAACACTTTAAATATTATGAGTGTCTGCCTTTCATACTCTCACCCACAATGGAGAGGCCTACCAAGTGCACTCTCACCACCGCTGTCTATGGTTACTCACACGAGCCAGAAGCACCGGACATGGAGTAGAAAAATTGTCCTCGTTGCAGATATTAGAGATGGTGACGTCATCGTGTGGGTAGCAACGGACCCTGGTGTTATGGTGAAGTAATGGTGAGGTGATGGTGATCGTAAAAGAGATGGTGAATAGATGGTGAAGTTCTTGGGAAGGCCACAGTGAGGTAACGATGAGAATGGTGATATGGTGAAATGATGGTGAGGTGACTGGAGGAACTATTCACTAGAGGACCGATGCTGGTGAAGGGTTACTGGTGCACCACTGAAGTATGAATGAAGAAGTAATGATAAAAAAGATAGCTAAAAGGAATGATGGTGACGTAATGGTGAGATATAAGAGAAGAGGTGATGGTGAGTTTAATGGTGATGGTGAGAGTTTATAAAGCGTAATGGTCCGGGTTTACAAGCTTTTACATATACGTGAACGCTTTAAGATTATAACACACACACACACACACACACACACACACATACACACACCATTTTTATCCTTCATATCCCGAGAAAATTTACTCAACTAAAATAAATAACTATGACCTGGAACCTGGACCACTATGTTATGCTGTAAAAATAAACTCCTAACTAGACCCCCACAAGGTACCATGTCTTATGGTCCTGTCCAGCAGTCACTTATCTTATTATCTTAACAAAATTTGAATATTTTACTCTTATTACTTTTGTTTTTCTTATCTTCTCTTATCTTCGGTGTTTATCTGTGTTTTCTTTGTTTAAAGGATTTTATGTTTATTATTTTATGCTTATCTACTGATGCCAAGTTACCACCAGTCTCTCAGTGAAGTAATGCCTTTTCCCGTTTACCCTTCCTCCCGCACACCAACACTCCCTCACATCAATTCTTCACCCACAACACTGCCCACACAATAACACTCCCCACACACCCCCTACACACTCACGACACTTGTCATGAAATATCGCCTCTTCTTCTCTAAATACACAATAGATCGACTTGTTGCCAGCCCCACATAATAATATACCATTGTCCTTCACTCCTCCCACTTTGGCTATCACGAATGTCTGGGTGATAAGAATATAATGTAGATAAATACACGTAAATATTAGTGACAGCGACGAATATATTCTCATACATATTAGAACAATGTTTTTCAAACGTTTTTTACTGCGACCCACAGCCAGAACAACAATTTGAATTGCGACCCATTAAACCTAAGTGTAATGATATGAAATGAGCTCAGGTTAGATTACCGGGGAAAAAAACTACGATTACGAGTTTGCGTATGATGACTTAAGACACTGAGAACGATGACTGAGGTGTTGTGTATGATGACTTAAGACAGTGAGGACGATGACTGAGGTGTTGAGTATAATGACTTAAGACACTGAGAACGATGACTAAGGTGTTGAGTATGATGACTTAAGACACTGAGAACGATGACTGAGGTGTTGAGTATGATGACTTAAGACACTGAGAACGATGACTGAGGTGTTGTGTATGATGACTTAAGACAGTGAGGACGATGACTGAGGTGTTGAGTATAATGACTTAAGACACTGAGAACGATGACTAAGGTGTTGAGTATGATGACTTAAGACACTGAGAACGATGACTAAGGTGTTGAGTATGATGACTTAAGACACTGAGAACGACGACTAAGGTGTTGAGTATGATGACTTAAGACAGTGAGAACGATGACTGAGGTGTTGCGTATGATGACTTGAGTGCCTTATCCCTAACGACTTAAAACCTTAAGTAGAATGATTTTCAAGTGTAATTATCCCTTAAGTGAGGATTATTTAAAAGTGTCGAGATCGTAAGTGCAATTACTTAACACTTGGACCACATGTAGTGTTAAGTGCAATTACTTAAGATCTGTGGATTTTGTGGATAATGTCCTAAAGTGCGATTACTTAAGACACTTGGAATGAAAAGATTAATTATTCCAAGTGCGATTACTACTAAACAACTCGACTTGGACGGATGAAGCCTTTAAGTGTGATTAAGTGGCTTTCTTAAGTGTGATTATTTAAAATCTCTTATATCAATGACAGGAGACGTAAATAAGCGTACTTAAATATCAATTAAGACAATTTCATAGTTACATACAAATTAATCAAGTTAATTACTTATCGTTTTTGGCTTCAACTATTCAAAAACAACAACAACAATAAAACAACAATACCAACAATAAACAACAGAAGAAGAACAAGAACAAGAACAAGAACAAGAACAAGAACAAGAAGAAGAAGAAGAACAAGAAGAAGAACAAGAACAAGAACAAGAACAAGAACAAGAAGAAGAAGAAGAACAAGAACAAGAACTCAATATATCAATCCACTATTATCCTGTTTACTCATCTCTCTCTTTATCTCCTTCCACATCATCTTTATCATCGTCTTAATCTCTTGGCAGTCTTCTTCATCTTTGCCTCGTTTCTTAACTTCCTCCTCAGAGATAAGACCCGTAATGACAAGAGTGTTTAAGGCAGTTATTAGCGCCTTCACCCTTAACTATTGTTCCCTGCAGGCTGTGTATAACCTCGGGCACACACACACACACACACACGTCTTGAGAACAGTCGATTGATATCTGGGTAATTACTGCCGTTCTTCGTTAGCTTTCTCTCTCTCTCTCTCTCTTTCTCTCTCAATATATTTCTCTGTCTTTGTCTATCTATTTATTCATCTCTCTCTCTCTCTCTCTCTCTCTCTCTCTCTCTCTCTCTCTCTCTCTCTCATTTGTTCACTGTTCACTGGGTTTCCTGTTTTTATTCTTGGGCTTTCTGTCTCCCCTTCCTGTCATCGTCTGTCTGTCTATACGTCTCTGTCTCTCTTATCTGGTTCTCTCTTTTCGTTTATTTTTTTACATCACCACTTGTTTGTGTTCGTCTGTGTCCGTGATTGTCTCTGTGCTTGCGTGAGTGCGTGTCTGTATATGTAATTGCTTTGTGTGCGTGCGTGCGTTATGTCTATACACGCACACATATATAAGTAAGATAAATCATTCCATTTTTTAATTTCTCGACGCATTAACATATAGATAAGCATCCATGTTGTACTGCGAGAGGTCCAAGAAAATATTTTTTTTAACCAATAAAAACCTTCCTTCTAATCATCTCGTTCGTTGATTGGCTTTCCCTCCCTGATACGTTTTATCCAAATATGCTGAACCATATTATGAAGAGTGGTGAAACTCTTGATGCATTGTTCCCTCACTCCTCACTCACAAACGGGGGGGGGAGGGGGACAGACGTAGGGAGAGAGAGGGAGGGAGGGGAGAGAAAGAGGGGGAGAGGTAAGGAGATAGGGAGAGAGAGAGAAAAAAAATAAACAAATATTGGCAGGATGAACAACCTGTATCTATTGCCTCTCAAAAAACATAGCGTTTATGTTTCAATATTCCCGAGAAGCAGTCAGGTGGATGGTTAGGTTTGTCTAACTGTCTCTGTGCGTCTGTCTCTCAGTCTCTCTGTCTGTCTGTGTCTGTGTTTGTCTCGTTCTGTCTCAGCCTCTCTGTCTTTCCACTATGTCGGTCTCTGGCTGTCTGTTCTGTCTCTCTGTCTCTCTGTCTGTTTTTTGTTGAAGGGAGTTGTTGAGTTAGGTTGTTTTTATTGAGAGGGTTGTCCCTGAGGTTGGGTATGGAGAATTGTAAGTATTTCTGTGCGGCTTTGTCTGGGGGGGTGGGGGTGTTGCTGTGTTTGGAGGTTGGTTGGTATTTTATTTTATTGTATTTATTTATTATTTTATTTTATTTTCTATTTATTAATTAATTTATTTATTTTTATTTTGTTAATTATTTATTTATTTTTTGTTGGGGGCGGGGGCGGTGGTCGGGTATGTTGATTTATAGGATAGGATTCCTTAGGGAGGATTTGTAGACAGACAGACAAACAGAGACAGTTAGAAAAACAGACAGACGGACGGACACAGACAGACAGACATTAAACAGACAGACACACAGAAACAGACAGAAACCGTCAGACAAACGGACAAACACACAGAAAGACACAGACAGAAAAAGACATACAGACAGACAAACAGACGAGCGGAGACAGACAGACAGTCAGAGGCAGACAGGGAGAGACAGACAATCTTGGCTACTAACTCAAGATAAAGAAGGAATCGCCGTAAATAAGAAGGTCCGGCGCTCTTCTCAGGCCCGACCGCTGTCACCCAAACTGAAACAGACAACTGTCCCTTGACTCACCACGTAACCATAACGTATCTGATTGAGTTGTTAAGCAACAGGAACACTTTGGTAAAAGAAGAAATAATAACAACTTGTAGGAATCTCTCTGTCTGTCTGTTGGTCTCTGTCATGTCTGTCTGTGTCTCTGTCTGTGTGTCTCAGTCTCTGTCTGTGTGTCTCTGTGTCCGTTTCCTTCTGTCTGTCTGTCTGTTTATCTGTGACAGACAGACAGAGACAAAGACAGACAGGCAGACACAAGCAGACAATTGACAGACAGACAGACTCGAATTTAATTTACTTAAAAGTATGTATTTAATACCTAACTATAATTTAATTTAATAATTAAAATTATTTCCGTATGTACTTCAGTAACGAACTAGAATTTAATTTAGTACTTTATAGTCTGTATTTACTACCTTACTATAATTTAATTTATAATTTAAATTTATTTCCGTACGTACTACAGTAACTAAATATAAATTAATTTAATAATTAAAAGTATGTATTCAACACCGAACTAAAATTTCAATTATTAATTAAAATTAGTTCTTTAATACCCAACTAAACTTGGCATACATAATACATAACTTCTGGGATTTGCTACCTAACTACTGTACCATAATTTATGAAAACAAAAAACTCTTGGGATATTTCATCAGAAAATTGTGAAAATAGAAAATGTCAGAGTACTGTATTGTATTGATCAAAGCCCGCTCACACCAAGGAAGTGGTGGTGGAAACAGCTTTAATAAATGTGGTTCTGATTTAATAAAAATTGCGGATGATATTCAGTCGAATTTCATGTGAGTCTTGGTAACAACAAATTCTTTGGTATTGTATCATTTGAAACTTAATTTTATGTTGCATTAATATTTATAACCAACTGGGTAGGAATAAATATTAATGCAACATAAATCAGATTTCAAAATATTCTAACTCCAAGAGAACTGATTACCAAGACTCACATAATTCGACATGATATTATCACACAATGACCTATAAATCGAGGCTGTAATATACCAATTACCAGACAGTTATAAATATTGGTAACATAATTGACTGAATTTATAGGTTAGTTAATGACTTTGTAATGTCAATTTTCCTTTTTTATTTTATTTTAATTCACTATGTACTAATTTACATATTGACAATGTTGCAGAATCCTTATTATAAATACAGTATTGTTTGATATGTACAAAATAAATAAAATTTACAGAGAAAAATATTTGTTTCCTAAAAATATTACAAATGCCATCAGTTTTGACAAGTATGAATTTTTAGTATATGCATTTTGAAAGTCTATTGAACTGAGTTTTTTACACTTATTGCCAATTACATATAAACATAATAGAACAAAGAACTGTGTATAAATACAGTAACTCCATATGGACCTTAACATATACAGTATATAGATAACACATTAAAAAATCAACTCCTGTCTTTATATCATGAATGTAACTACAGGTATTGCAAACAGCCAAAACCTTGTACTGTAGCTCTATACAGTATTACATAGAGGCATTACTATACCTCTGGACTGCTGAGACCTTAACGTACATAAATGACCCTCCTTGTCCAGTTAAAAGGATGGACAACTAAAAGTAATTCTCTGTATAAACAATATTCAAAAGTGGTCTCTGATGACTTGTTGCCTTTTAATCCTGCCTTGCATATTTATTTGACCTATATTTGGGTTTATATGCAAATCATCCATTTCTTCTTCGCCTTCCTCTTCTGGTAATAAGACCCTAGTCATTATGGCTATATTGTGAAGCACACATGATGAAAGGTCGAGGTGTGAAGCAAGTACAGTAGCAACATGAAATAATGTAAGCATTGATTAACGTGGTAATAATTACGTAGCTTTAGTGTTATTTATATTGACCCGGATAGGCCATGGTTTAAAACATACACGTTTAGTAGAAATAACCTGTACCATCTGTCATATGGAACTTTGCTCACCTCTCCTATCATTGGCAACAGGAAGTTGTTCCTGAATTTTTTGGATAATACTGTTAACCAATTCCTTTCTTAGCCTAAATCGGTCAACAAATTCAGCATCGCTCATTGCTGTGAATGGGTTCATGCGGTCACCTACAATTCTGCGGAGTCGTCTTCCGTGTCGTTGTCTCTGCATTTCCTCCAACCTTGCCATTGCCGCTTGTCCATCTTGGTTTCCAAATTTATTCCAAAAATTCCAGATCCAATTTCCCAGATTCATTTTTCTAAAAATTTCCTTTTGCCAATTCAACCTGTTAGTTAAAAACACCGGGGAAAAAAAGTTTCACGTTTCCAAAGTAATTTAAAAAAAATAATAATGTACAGTAATGCATAAAATAATAGGAAATGGCCTTTAAGGGCTGGTATGCCTTTATTATATTTTCTTTGGTTAAAAATTTTTGTTTTCAGAGAAAACATATTTATAAACGCCCCAATTTCAATATGTTTTATAGTGAGACGGTCGTATTGATGGCAAATGTTGGAAAAGGTGTTAGTGTATTTATAAGTTAAAGTAAAGTTAACCTAACCTAGCATAAATTATCACTTGCCGTGGGCGAACTTACTATTACTGAGACGGGGAAGCTGCTGTGAAGTCCTCTATATTAGCCAAAATATTGTATCATATATGCTTAAGGCACATTTTCATTAAATAATCAAACTCCAGCTTCCAATGAACTTGTTTTCTTATGCTCCTAATTCAGCCAAATGGAAGTTTACCAAAACGAAATAATGTAATTGGTGATGAAAAATTAGAGCCTGCAGTATTTTACATATTATATCATGATCCACTGTATGAAAGGTGTTTTTGTATGTAATATTATACCATCCTTGTGATAATGCCCTCCCAGTGAAATTTGCCTCTACCCATTTTGATATTTCTAGGCATAAACCTCCCCTGTTTATATTTTCCAGATAGAAACTCACTTATAAAACTGCTAAAAATTGGCATTAAGTAACTTAAATGGTCTTAATTTATTAATATATGCAACATAAAGTTTTGAGATGATTTTCTCCCAGTGATATTTGCCTCTATCCATATTAATATTTATAGGCAAGAACGTCACTAGTTTATATTTTCCTGACAGAAACTCACTTATAAAACTGCTAAAAAACTTAATAAATTACCGTAAATGTGCTTACCAGATTAATACTAGCATTAGTAAGACGGGATGACTACAGCAGCTTGCCTTTGGCAATAACAATTGACAGGCAGCACAGCTTTTACGAAAGTCGTATTAGGACGGAACACAGCTTTTGCGCTGTCATAATATGGGCCGTAAAACCAATAATGTAAAAAAAAAAAGTTTGTAAAATTACCAATACGTGTTTCTTTGTACGTTAATCGTATTGACAAGAAATATTCAATAAAACTAACACAATAATTATGAAGAGGGTGACGAAAAGCAGCTCATAGCCACCTTTCCAAAGTTAGGTGAAATTAGTTCGATTTCATGCCACCACACTCTTTCGTGCACTGCACTAAAAGGTTCTTCGCATTTAAAAATACGGCTTTCGATATGAAGACATTCTTCAAGGGAAGATGTTGTTTAATAATATGGCCGTAAGCGTAATTATGGTACTTGTGGAAATGACTGTGAAACAAAGCTACATGTTCAGGAGTTAAGATGTTGTGTTTTTGATGGAAGGTTGTTTCTTGGTGGAGTGTGTGCGAGGAGTCACTACAGGAAGCTGCCTCACTGTGCTCCCGCTTCTTGTACCCAATTCCCAGTTTATTTTCAAGCTTACGTCCTTTCGTTTGATTTTCAGTTATTTTTTTGAAGATAACACTTTAATACAAGTTTGTGATGTATGCGGATGTATGCGTCTCCACATTATCGGCAGAGAGAGAGAGAGAGAGAGAGAGTGTTGCAGTTGTGGGCTTCTGGGTGCCTACTTCACTCTCACGTAACCGGTTGGTTCAGTTGAAGATGCCCACTGGTCCTACTAAGAAATACCACAACGGGCTGGAAAGTATTCACGTACACCTAAGAAAATTAGGTAAAAGCGATGTCTTGCAATAAATCGATAACAGCCCAGGGACGGCGGAGCAGCCTCTATTTCCCCACCCACTCCTGCGTTTTGGCGCTTACCAGTATTTGCAACATGCGCTGTCTGGGCTTAAGGATAGGTTCTTGATGCTTTCTGTTCGATCGAAAAAAATATAATCCAACAAAATTTCGTGAAAGAAAATCGTGGTGATGCGTGTAGGAGGTGATGAGCTGAGAACATAGACGTAGTCGCCAAGTTTTGGTCCTCCGTCAGGGTTGATCACCCGCGCTCTGCAGTCATTTTGCGAGGCTGGCGCTCCGCCCCCTCACAACACCTGACCCAATTTTGGCAAAGGCGGCGATTGGCTGGGCCACGTCTACAGTGGGTGAGGCCTGCCGCACAATTCTTGGTTGCCAGAGGTCTCCGCCAATCGCTCGGAATGCCTCGCTGCGGGAGGAGGTGATTGGCCTGGCGCCAATGAGAGGGTTAAAATGTCGAGTGCAGGAAATGAACGTAACGGGACGATATTTGAGTTTTCGTCGTGTATATATTGTGCTATACAAATATTCTCATCTGAACCTCCATACATTTACCTTCTTCCTCTTGTCAAGGGTGTAGGGCGATGCTAAATTCAGCTGGTCTTTTGTTATCATCCCCGGGGGAAGGCCATTCATCAGGGTGAGTTATGGCACTAACCCCCCCAACACCCACCCCTATCTCTCTCCCTCTCTCTCTCTCCGTGTACTGACACCCCCGTGTATTGACCCACCGGATGCCTGACCCACCCCGTGTACTGACCCACCCCTGTGTACTTGGCCCACCCCGTGTGCCCCGACCCACCCACGTGTGACCCACCCCGTGTACTAGTCCACCCCGTGTACTGAGCCCACCCCGTGTACTGGCCCACCCCTCGTGTACTAGGCCCACCCCGTGTACTGGCCCACCCCTGTGTACTGACCCACCCCCGTGTATTGACCCCACCCCCGGATACTGACCCACCCCCCGTGTACTGACCCACCCCTGTGTACTGACCCACCCCTGTGTACTGACCCACCCCTGTGTACTGACCCACCTCTGTGTACTGACCCACCTCTACCTTTACCTGTCCAGCCCACCTATGGATAATTAGCTGTGGTCCCTTTATTTACACCTGGTCAAAATATCCATTGTTTATTCCACGTAACTATACTTTAAATGCCTAATTATATAACCTACATAACTAATTATAGACTCTGGGTAAATTACTATACATACCGCATTGCTAAATTATACGTCTTCAGGTAACATATATCCTTGAGAGAAAATTATATGTCCTATATAATACATAATATAACCAGGATTATATATCTTACATCACAATAAATATATATCCTACATGGTTAATCTTATATCCTAACAAATAATAAATCCTGGATAACTAATTATATATCCGAAATAAAATATAATACAGCTAAGACAGGTTTATATTATATGCCATTTAAATACTAACATATAATCCTGTGGCTAATTATATAAAATGATATGTTATTTCATTAGTGTTTCTTTGTTATGATACTAAACCGTATCATTGTTATAGCTTGTGATTATAACAGTTTGTTTTACCTTGTCTTTGTGTTTTCCTGGGTTATTTTTCTCAATTTCTTCCAGGAGTTTTTTTTTCGATTTATTTTTAAGTTTATTTGACATATACTTTTTGGTGTGAATTATTGACCTAGTCTTGTTGTTGTTGTTGTTGTACGTGTTGTTGTTGTTGGTGATGATGGTGTTGGAGGCTGTGGTGTCTTAGTGTGGTTAAGTGTTGATGGTGAGGGTAGAGTGGAATGTGAGGGTATGGTGGTGGTAGAGAGTGTGATGGTAGTGTGTGTGTGTGTGGTGGTGGTAGTGGTAGAGAATGTGGTGGTAGTGGTGGTAGAGAGTGTGGTGGTAGTGGTGGTAGAGGAAATTATAGTGGTAATAGTGCTGGAAACATATGGTAATAATGGTGGAAACTATCTCCATGGAGGAAACAAAAAAACGTATTGGCAATGATGGAAATTAAAAATAAACCCAAATTTCAACAATAATGCTGGAAATGTCACAAGTGTTGGCAGACGTAATTGGTGGCAGAGAAAGACAAATTTTGGTTGGCAATAGAGATCAATATATGTGGGAAATAAATACTACATCAAACACTAAATATTTTTTCATGCTTAAAATTCTCTTGAAAGTTAAACCATTGAAAAAAAAATAGTTTGAAGTCCAATTGAGAATTTTCGAAGGGTGTGGTCGTGGTTATTTATCCAACAAAGTCCAATTGAGATTTTTCGAAGGGTGTGGTCGTGGTTATTTATCCAACATCATTACGTGTTTAGGAAGAGTGTCCCTGATAAGACCCTGTTGTTGTTGTTGTTGTTGTTGACGGATGTGTAATTATCGATAGAAAATAACGCCATCCGGAAGATAATATTGACAACAGGGACATAAAGACAGCCAACAACAGGAACGCTGCAAACAGGGAAAGCAACAGAAGTATTTTGTTTGTTATTGTGATCCTGTTGTCGTTATTGTGTTATTTTATGTATTATTATTATTATTATTATTATTATTATTATTATTATTATTATTATTGTTATTAGGCATTTCTGTGCTTCGACAAACTAAAGACACTCAACGCAAACACTGAAGTCAGTTTACACTCTTGACTATAACTATTACTGACAGTATAATGAGACTTAATAACTTCTCAAACGGCAGATGTAGAAAAGGTGATCGCTTGTTTTTTTTCTGAGTCATTCTGCAGACAATACTGTAGACGTAAGAATAACCAGGTATATTCACGTTTGGATTCGTGTTTTTGTACTTATGTAAACTGTAGTTTGTTTCATGTACTGTATGTTAGTGGTTAATAATGCTTGTAATAACCTTGTTTGTTTGTTCTTATGTTTGTTTATCCTGCCCGTGATATATATACAGACACACACACAGGACAGTGGTGGTTGGTCAGCGCCTGGTGTGGTTGCAGCTGCCTCGCCTGGAGCCGTATAAGACACGGGATAAGACCAACGACATTACCAAGCAATAACTTTCACTGTATCCACGATAATCTTCTCCTATTATCTCTATTATTCCTTCGTTTTCTAAGTTGTGTGTTTTCTCCACAGGTAAGGCTCCCTGGCGGTGAACACTGGGTTCCTGAGGTGTGTCGTTGGGTAAAGTGTTCATTATAGTCTGTTAATGTTGGTTTTTGAGAGCGGAGGGCTTCTTTTTGTAGGGGTTTCGTTGGTATTATTGATAAAATAATAATAATAATAATAATAATAATAATTAACGGTTTATTGAAAGTTTTGCAGCCCGAAGGCTGAAAATATACATTGGACAAAAATGACTTATTACATACAAAGACATAGGGTGGGTGGGTCGTTTAACAAAAGCTTTCATTATTGAAAGAAGAAGGAACATGAACTGAACACACACATTATATGATAAATGGGTGACTACATGTTACACTCACAAGATGTAGAAATGTAATCGTGGTTTTGTAATAATTTCCGTAATTTTTTTTTTTTTTTGGGGGGGGTGGGGTATTTGCAGTAATAATTTTCTCTTGAGTAACACCCAAATATCTCTTAAATTACCCAATGGTTTATAGATTATTACACAAACTTGAGACAGTAATAACCATCTATCTATTACGCTGTGATATTAGTGACAGCTTTACGTTTTAATAAATGTTATCAAATCCTATGGTTGAGGGAAGATAATGGTAACCCTCTCGAATAGTTTTTATACATAAAACCGGAATCGTATGTAAAAAAAAATCCGATATCCGGTTTTTTCGTAACATTACCGAATTTGACGAATATTTTGTCTACTGTAACAGAGTCTCTTGGGGTTAGATTGTGAGCTAAACAGATGTTGATTTTAATGAAGGAGAAACTTGAGGAAATGGGAATAAAAATGAGAGATAAAATCGAATGAGTTTTAGAGCAGCTGGACACAGAGATGAAGAAAGGGGGGTTAAGGACCTCTGTGGCGGCAGTGTTAAAGATAAGTTATACAGATAAGACAAGAACAAAGTAACAAAGAACAAAGAGAGAAATACTGGAAAGTTGAGTGAAACAGAAAATCAGATACTTTGGTCATCTAATTAGGGATGACGTGGTGGGAAAACAGATATTAATGGCCAAGATCGATGGTAGGAGAGTCAGGGGGAGTGTAGAGACGAGGATAGATGAATTAAATTGAAAGCTGTGGTCCATGAAGAGATGCAATAGCAGGGAGGATTGGTAAAGACAGGCCTAAAACATTTGGAGATGTGGGCCGTGGTCGCCAACCCTCAGAGTGGTGGGCCGTGGTTAGCAATCCTTAGAGTGGTGGGTCGTGTTTAACTATACGAATAGTAGTAACCTAACCTAACCTATCCTAACCTAACTCTTGGTATTCAGTTAAGGATTACTTTGCTTGTGATGATGACGATGATGATGATGATACTACTTCTACTACTACTACTACTACTACTACTTTTTTTTTTTAAAGTGGCCTCCAGCCTCCCCCAATAGCCACACCTTCGCCACCATTTAATTACCTTAATATTAAATATTCTAATACATAAGTAGCTATCCTATCTGTGTTAAATTAATTGAGCCGCAGATCTATGCGGCATTCAGTGACTGTAGCCTCATAGTCAATATCTGCAGCAGTTGTCGGAGTTGGGGCAGAAGCTCTCGTTCCCCTGAGGCAAAGCAAAGCCGACCGAAGGAGAGAGAAAGACAGTCGACACCTCATCCAGGCTGTAACATAACTTCTGGGCTGCTGCTTCTGTTCGGAGATCCACTCGGCGAGTCTGGCGTAGAAACATCTTGCACTTGGTCCCATCCCACCAGAGGTTGTGAACACTAGAGGAGAGAAGCTGCCTTGTGTAGGTGTAATGAAATGAAGAAAATACCTACTGCAAATATGATGAAGGGATGGCATCTTGAGGTTAATTGAAAGAGAACAATGGATAAATGAAAGGTGTGTTGGGGACTAGTGAGGGGCATAAAGCTAAGTTGATTAAAAAGCATCCAATATATTTCCAAGACGTCAATGATGTCAAACTAGAGAGCGAAAAGAGAAGAAACTACCACACGTTATCTTAAACAGACGTAAACTTTTAATAATGTAATATATTGTTCTTGGATACTGTTGATAAATCATATAGTATACCACTTTTAAGAAGAGAATTTGTATGGAGTTAATAATTGATCTATTTTCTAGATTATTAATTTTAAATAGTAACATGTTATAACCGATAGACACATGATATAGTGAAGGAATTTCTGCTATCTCATTAGGAGTTTGTAGACCTCAGTGTTATTATTCATGATTATCTTGCATAAAATCGCATCTTATGTTTATGACTGAGCCTATGAAATATAATGTGAAAATCATTCACAATATGTCAAATAAAGTGAAATTGAGAATTTCTGTCAAGAGTTTGAACAAAATAAAATTGGTTCCCGTTGAAAGTACAGATTATACTAAGGGATGTGTAAAGTCACAATGGTTATTCTATATGAAGTACTGTACTAAGAAGAAGAACAATTAAGAACAAAAGTGATGGAGAGGGGAGCGAAGCTGTGTCTGATGGGGGGTGGGAAAAGGACACATAGATGAGATGCGAGTCGGTAACTATTGGCAGATGACAGCGCTCTGATGGGTGATTGAGACGAATAATTACAAGTGTTACAGAATGAGTTTTGGAAGAAGAGGCGAACAACAGTAGGGAAGGTGAACAAAAGCAGTGATGAAAATGACTACAGGGAAGCTAAATGAAAATGAGTATCACTTCCAATGGCGATTTGATGTAAGAAGAGGCTACTGAAACCAAGAGAGGCTCACTGAGATATCTATGGAGAGAGAAATATATCGAAATAGACAAAGATACGATTATGTAGAGGAATGGCTGAGCCTACAATATTCTACGAGTATGAATGATGGCCTATGGAAGCTGGAGGAAAAATAAATATTGGAAATCGTGTGACCCAAGGGAATATCTTGAGAAAAAGATCTAAAGAAAAAGAAAAAGGGTTAAATTAATACAATGATGGAAGCGAAAGGAATAATAAACACACACACACACACACACACACACACACACACACACACTCACTCTCACACACACACACACACACACACACACACGCGCGCGCGCGCGCGAGACCAGGATGTGAGAGAATTGGAAATGAGGGGTGAGTAAAATAGTATATACCTCAGAAGTAAATAATTAAAGAGGGGAAGGGGAAGAGGGAGGTAGAAAGATAGAGTGAGGAAAGTACTGAAATAGAGAGAGGGAACAGCAGCGACCGTACATGGATGGGTCGAGTGTCCAAGGGTTTATATGCGTGTTGCGGAAGTTTGATATACAGTACTACAGGCGATATAGGAAACGATAGAAATAAGCCAATGGAACATTATAGAACATTGTTATAGGAGAGGAAAGCCATAGTAACACACAACTGGTAAGGTTAGGTGGAGAGAGGGCGTTTGGAAGGCAGGAAAATGAAGGGTATATCAGTCGTAGATAAAATAATGGAAAAGGAAAATAAAAATAACACTTCTTCCTAGTCATTTTTCTACTTGTCTCCCATTTTTTCTCTCTTCCTCTTCCCCCTTCTTCACTTCTATGTCTATCTTTGCCTTCTATATATATGTACCTTTCTCCTTTCCTTCTTCTTTTCAAATTTCCTCCCTTGCCTCCTCGTTCCACTGCACCTACTTCTTCCTCCCCCCTCCCTCCCACAATAGCTCTCTCGCTCTTTCTTTTTCTGTCTTTTAATTCTCTCCTCTTACACTCCTCCCGTCTCTCTCGCTTGCCTCTTTACTTTTTCCATTCAAAGTCATTCCTTAGCTCTCCTTCGCCCATGCTCGCTCTCACACTTACTCCCACTCTCTATTTCTCTCTCTCTCTCTCTCTCTCTCTCTCTCTCTCTCTCTCTCTCTCTCTCTCTCTCTCTCTCTCTCTCTCTTTCTCTCCCCTTTTTTTATTCTCCTTCTTTTACACTCCCTCCCTCCCTCCCTTCCTCCCACTTTCCTACTCGCTTCTCTGGTTCACTTTTCCTTCTTACCTCTCCGCCTTCCCTACTAGCTAACTTACCCTCATTCTTTCCTTCATTTTGTCTCTTTCCTCTTTTTCTTCACACTACACAACCCCTCTCTCCTTCCCTCCCTCCGTCCCTCCTACCTTCCCTCCCTCCGACCTTCCTTCCCTCCCACCTTCCCTCATTCCCTCCCTCTCTACCCTCCCTCTTGCCTCCCTCCCACCTTCCCTCATTCCCTCCCTCTCTACCCTCACGACGCCTCAAGATCACTCAACGTGCTCAAAAAGATGAAAGAAGTTAAAAGACTCCAATATTCTCGAGGCATCGGTCATTTCAACAGCCTGGGTCTGTCTCGAGAAGTGCCAATATCATTACACCTTGCCTGGGAATTGTCTCTAGGAGTGCCAACATTATTACACCTTGCCTGGCACTGTCTCTAGGAGTACCAACATCTTACACTTTGTTTGGCACTGTTTTTAGGAGTGCCAACATCATTACACCTGAGATTGTCTCGAGGAATGCCTACGTCTTCACCCCTTGCCTGGCACTGTCTTTAAGAGTGCCAACACCTAGCTTGGATCTGTCCCTAGGGTTCTCAACATCAAGAGTTAGAAGGAAAATCATATAGATATATAGATATATGACTAGATAAGTATATAGATAGATAGCTAGGGAGATATATTGAATGGTATAGAAAGACATAGATTGACTGATAGATAGATAAGGACATAAGTAGATAGGAAGATAAATAGAAAATATAAACATTATCAATTTCGTCAAAAAACGGTTGGGGGGGGGGGGTCTGCCTGAATAGTGTTGCCGACTCTACTTTAGGCGCCCGGGTCAGGAGTCGAGGATAGCAGAAAAAAACTGTACACACACAAAAATATCCTAATGTTTGTTTAAGCATTTGTGTGTGTGTGTGTGTGTGTGTGTGTGTGTGTATTCGCACACAGGGTGGTGAAATGCGTCTTGTGTGGCAGTATTTTTTTTTTAGTGTTAAGGTGCAGGCAATGCTTGCTCCCTTTAGCTTTTAGCTACCACCGTTGGCTAGCCCTCATGGTGAACAGGGAAGCAACTTGCATAAGTCTTCCCCTGCCAGCACAAAGACTCTTCATCATCAAGACTCCTGTTGTGCCTCCTTGTGGCAACACAAGGTAACTGGGTGCCTCGTGTGCCCAGGCTAGACCAGCAGGGGATCTTGGAGTAGCAGTGGGTTCCAGAGGGACGGTGCATAAGACCACTGGCATGTGGAAACATTCTAGCGCCTACCAATCACCGCCCCGCTGTCTTGCGGATTAACCTTGGTAGGTATAAGGCCACTCCAGTAAACCCCGAACTAAAAATCTGCGGTGGAACCACGCATCAGGCAGACATGCTTACAGAGCTCCAACAAGACCCCAACGGGGTATAGGCCCCAAAGCCGACAACAGTTAGTGTGTGTGTGTGTGTGTGTGTGTGTGTGTGTGTGTGAGTTCATGTCCACATTGTCTTATTTGTGCATGCGTAAGAGTGTGTGTAAGCGTGTGCATTTGTCTTATGCATGTACTGTATGTATGTACATTGTACAGTATGTATATATGTACAATATGTATGTATGTACAGTATGCATACAAAAAGGATTTACTTGAAGGCAGAAGACTTATGAAGACTTAGAGTAAAAGAGGTATTTTGGGGAAAGTTTAGACAGGCAAGTTAGACGCCGTGAAATGCCGTTTTATCTTAACCCCGCTATCCGTGGTTACTGTGCGTGTGTGTGTGATAACTGGGCACCTCGTCTGTCTGATTCTCTTTTCCCCCTCACATTTTCTCCTCACACCCGCCCTCCCTCTGATTCATGCTCTGTCTCTTTTTCTCCCGTGTCTCTCTGTCTCTCTCTCTCTGTCTGTTTCTTTCTAACTCTACGTTTTACTCTCTCTCTCTCTCTCTCTCTCTGTCTGTTTCTTTCTAACTCTACGTTTTACTCTCTCTCTCTCTCTCTCTCTCTCGTGTTTCTTCGTTTACGCTAATGGAAATGCGGTAACCACTAAAATATATGTATACATAAAATATACATATAGTGTTATAATGTTTCCCTCTTTTATTGCTCTTCTTTCCCTTCTCTTCTTAGTGTGTGTTTTTGTCAATTTTTTTCCTTTCTCCCTCTCTCTATATATAAAGCCATAAACATCCTTCTATCGGCCTTTCTTCCATGTTGATCTTATATTTTATCGAAACAGAATGTGAAATATGGAGAAGCTCAGCCAGTTCCGTTCCAGAGTTAAGAACTACTTGTGTAGACAGACAGGACCCACGAGAGGATTAAACATGTATAAAATGAGACGTGGAATGGTATTAGCTGGAGGAGTTTTACACTTACGACGGACTATAGGCTACAGCTGAAGGATATACGCAAACCATATACAAATATATCTTGGCGTTTGTGGTAAAGGTAATAACCATCATCAGAACCATCTATAGAAATAAGAAACAACATTGTTCAGAAAACGAAATGTTTTGAAAAAAGATGAACAGTGAAGCCAAATGCATTTATGGTAACAACGGGCACTTATAATAAAATACTATCAAGTCAACTGAGGATGACAACAGAGGTCCCCGTGTGAGTGACAGTGTTTCCCGGCTCTTTTTTATATATCCTTCATTTCTAAAATATTTCCCCAGTAGAAACAAAACTTGTGAAAAAATCTTTTATCGTGTGATTCTCTTGGCGAAATATACCCCGGTATTCAGGTCTGTAATACGAAAACGTAAAATTTGAAGAAAAAAAAGTTGAATAGAACGGGATAGAATTTTGATTACAAGTATCACTACATACCGTACTTATTACTTTATTGTAAGTTTACGGGATCATTGAAAGATACTCAGTCAGAGGAGCTCAGGTGTGTGGGAGACGCTGTTGGCTGCGTGACGTAGTCCTCCTGCAACAGCGCCGGGTGGAGGTAGTGTGTGCGGGCGTGCGGGCGGGTGGTTAGTGTGGGTGTTGGGAGGTGGGTGGGAACGGACGGAGTCGTACCTCTACCCGCGACAGGCGCCCTTGAGCAAGCAAAGGACTCTTGTCTATGTCTTTGATGTCAGCATTTCCGCACGGTGCCTGAGTTTTACCAGGAGCAGTGTTTAAGTCTTGCGATAACTAGTTGACGGATGCTAACATCGGTGACTGACGACAGGCTGACGGAAGACGACATGAAAGACTAACTTAGCGCTCTACACTCTTATTATTCATCCCTACACTGAGTCTCCAGTCAGCTAACCATGCTTCCTCACCCTGCCTTAAGTGGGGTGACATCCATGACAGTATTAGTGGAAGCGTAGTGTGTGTGTGTGTGTATGTGTGTGTGTGTACATGTGTATGTACTGGGCCATGTACTGTACGTCATTCTCTGTATGATAGTGATGGAGGTCCATCGCCTTAACATTAATCCAGGGTCCCGGCGGCGCTAGACGGTGGTACGTAGTTCGTCATGCCACCGCCAAGGGGTCTACTATCGGCCTTTTCGAAGGCCTATTTATGTTACATATGGTGTTTTTTCCTTTTTCTTTAATAATTCATATTTTTATGCAGTTTCTCTCAGGATATGTTTGAATTTATACTCAAATAGCAGAGCTAGAGTTGTTGTTTACAAGTTACAACTGTTGTGTGTGCGTGTGAAAGATTTAGGAGTAATGATAAGTAGGGAAGAGGGGTAACAAAGTACCTCACTTGGAATAAGCAGTTCAGTTCTGGTCACCGTACTACAGAATGGATACAGAATCCCTAGAATTAATTCAGAGGAAAATGACAAGACTAATAATCCAGGGTATTACGAACCTTGAATACAGAGGCAGATTAAAGCACATAAATTTGTACTCCCTGGAGAGACGTAGAGTGAGGGGCGATATGATCGAGGTGTATTAATGGAAGTCAGGAAACTCGTACAAATGGTTTTAAATAAGACAAATAGCGCTGCAGTGTGTGTGTGTGTGTGTGTGTGTTGCCGCTGATATATTACAAAGACATAAGTTGATAAATAAGTTGTATATACACTAACTCAAGATAAGGAAGCAATCGTCGTACAAATGATAATGTAAATAAAAAGGAACAGGAACACTTTGGTAAAACAAGAAATACTTGGAACATTTTTCTGGTTGTTCCGCCTCAATTCCAACTCGCATCAGCTTTGACTATATATTACATTATTTGTTTGTTGTGTCTCGTGCATAAGGAAAGCTGCTTTTATCGCGCCTTTCAGTTGGAAAATCAGCGCCTTTGTATTTCTTACATCATCTATTTTATGTAATACAGATTTACGTATAAACATATTATTGTTATGTATGTAAAATATATTTTTGTGTTGGCATAATTTTCATCTGAATTATGAGAGAGACAGACAGAGACCGAGAGATACACACAGACAGACAGAGGCCAACAGACAGACGGACAGAGATAGTCAGACAGACACAGAGACATTCATACAAGAGAAAACACAGACAGGCATAGAGCGACAGATACACAGAGATAGACAGACAGACAGTGATAGGCAGACGGACAGACAGGCAATCAGAGTGAGAAAGGCAATCGGGCAGAGACAGCTAGAGAGACAGAGACCGATATTGTAAGAAAGACAAACACACAGAAACCGACAGACAGACAGACAGAGTGTTTCTGCCCGTCTGTCTGACTGTCTCTGTCTATCTGTCTCTTTCGTCTGTGTTAGTCTCCGTCTCCGTCTCTCTGTTTCTGTCTGTCCCTCTCCTTCTGTCTGTCTGTCTGTTTGCTGTCTGTGTGTGTCTCTGTCTATCTTTCTTTGTTTCTCTGTGTCTGTCTCCGTCTGTCTCTGTTTGTCTATCTGTCAGTCTCTTTATGTCTGTCTGTCAGTCTCTGTGTGTCTGTCTGTCAGTCTCTGTATGTCTGTCTGAGTGTCTGTCTCTGTCTGTCTATTTCTGTCTCGGTATGTCTATGTCTTTCTCTCATTCGTTATCTGTCTGTCTGACAGTTTCATTTTGTCTATATCTGTTTGTCTAACTGTCTTTGTCCGTCTGTCATTTGGTCTGACTGTCTCTGTCTATCTGTCTGTATGTCTGTTCTATCTTTATCACTTTGACTATATGTCTGTCTGTCTGTATGTCTTTCTCACCCTGTCTGTCTCGCTGTCATTCTTTCTCGCTCTGTTTGTCTTTCTCACTCTGTCTGTCTTCTTCACTCTGTCTGTCATTCTCACTTTGTCTGTCTCTGTCTGACTGTGTGTCTGCGTCTTTCTCTGCCTGTCATATCTTTCTCACAATGTAGATCCCTGCCTGACTGTCTATCTGTATGTCTGCCTCTGCCTGTCTACCTTTCGCATTCTGTCTGTCTGTCTGACTATCTCTGTCCGTCTGTC
>NW_024750396.1:0-17080 GCF_018991925.1 Homarus americanus
CCCTAAACAAAATATTCAGCTTATAAATTACCCTTAACCAAACTTAACCTAAGCATTAACAGTATATACATATTAATACAACATAAACAATTTTGAAGCAAGTGGACGTGGGGGAGGCAATACAAAATACAAATACTTAAGTGAGGAGCTGAGATGGCTGACGAGTAAGGCTGAGTATTGTAGAAGACGGTAGGTAGTCACTGCGCCGCAGGTTTAGAGGATAGATGATCCTGTGGTCACTTCCCAGAGCCAAGTGCTCTCCTCGGAGTGGAGTGACGCAACAACCAGGATAGGAAGGAAACCTCCAGGTGAAGTAACTAAGACGAGTCATACTCGTGTCTCGTCCCCTAGATGGCGTTGCTCGTGGTGCTGGGTAGGTAGATCAGGACAATAGATGGCGTGCTTCGTAGTGCTGGGTGGAGGGGTTCGTAACACACCTCCAAAGACCTCCGTGGCGGTAGCGAGAGGTGATCACCTGGTGCGTCTGGAGAGTAAGCACCACTGCATTTCCACTGGGCTCGGGATAAGGAGTCTGCAATCAGGTTATAGGGCTGGAGTGAGAGCCCAGCGGAGGGATTCGCTGGTTGGAGTCTTGTTGGTTTGGATGAACGTGAGTGGGTTATGGTCGGTGAAGACTAGGGTTGTTTGTGGGCAAGACTGGAGGTAACATTCAAACTTCTTTATTGCCAACACCAGAGCCAAGGCCTCCTTCTCTATGGTCGAGTAGTTGGTCTGATGTTTTTTCAACTTGGCGGAGTAATATGCCACAGGGTGAAGAACATCAGTAGTTGGGTCGGGTTGTAGGAGCACAGCCCCCACTCCGACACCACTAGCGTCGATTTGCAGATGGAAGGGCGAGGTGTAGTCAGGCTTGGAGGCAAGGAAGGCTTTGAGGCGGTGGAAAGACTGGTCGCACCTCTGGTTCCAGATGTAAGGGACCGCAGAACTGGTAAGGTCTGTGAGGGGTCCGGCCACGCTGGAGAAGTTACTGCAGAACCGACGGTAGTAGCCGCACATCCCAGGAAGCGCATGAGTTCCTTCCTCGTCCTTGGAATTGGGAAAGGACAAGATAACTCTAACGTTTGCGTCTAGGTCTCACCATACCATAGCAACAGTATGTCCCAAGGTATTAAAGTCCGCACTGAGGCCCGGCCAAAAGCAGATTTAGCCAGGTTTATGGTGAATCAGTCTCTTGCAGTCGTGCAAACAGTATCTCCAAACGCACCAGATGTTCGTCCCAGCTGTCAAACACCACCACCAGGTCATCCAGGTAGGCGAACGTCACCTATAGGTGTCCTAAATTTAGGAAGTTGATGGCCCTCTGGAATGTGGCGGAGCATTAGAAAAGCCAAACGCCATAATAAATATTGAAAAAGACCAAATGAGTTATAAATGCCGAGATTATTTTGGCCCTATCCGTGAGTCCCCACTTGATAATATCCTTTTCAATAAAGTCCACCGTACTGATAAATTTGGCACAGCCTATGCTGTCTATTATATCTTCAATCAAGGTAAGGGTAGGAGTCTGAGAGACAGTGACCTGGTTCACTTTACGATAATCGGTACAGAAACGAAAAGTGCCATCGGGTTTTGGAATGAGAAGGCAAGGTGAAGCCCAAGGGGAGGTACTAGGCTCAGCTAAGTTATGTTTTAACAAAAAATCTACCTCCTTTTTCATAATCTCTTTTTTTTTGTGGATTTAGTCGATAGGCTGATTGCCTAATGGGTTGTACATCATCCGAGATTAGCTTAATATCATGTTTAAGTATATTGCAAAACCCTGGGAGGTCTGATGTGACTTTAGGAAATGTTGATAATAACTTAGTGAGATCTTTTGCTTGAGATGGATTCAGAACAGAAAAATACTCATCAAAGTTGTTGAGTATGTGACTGTTAGTAGGGTTTTCTTTTAGGTAGAGGAAGTCTAAATTCTCCAATAGGTCCATGTCATCTGTCTCCGGCTCCGGCCCTGACAAAACCGTATGCAATACAGGTTGACTTATAGCCTCTGGGATGTCTTCCTCTGACTGCCTGGAATGGTAAAGTTTCATGAGATTAATGTGAACAAGTTGTGAATCTTTTCTGCGATCAGGAGTATGGACTATATAGTTGAGGGGAGATAGTTTATTAGCAACTATATAGGGACCAGTAAACTTGCTTTTAAGGGGAGAGCCTGGAATGGGTAGAAAGAGTAACACTTTGTCACCTGGAGAAAATGATCTTTCAACTAATTTAGGTTGGGACTTCACCATTTTTTCTTGGACTTTTTTAAGTTTGACTGAGCAATGGTTCGGACTTCAGTTAATTTGTCCCTTAAAAGTGTCAATGTATTGGGAAACTGTTGCAGAGCTTAAGCAGATGGAGTGTCAAACCCTGCTCCTTTTACTATTTTAAAGGTCCCCTTATTTGTCTCCCACTTCCATGGTAACTCGAACGGGGAGAAACCCAATGACTCCTAGGGACATTCCCTGATGGCAAAAGAGTAACAAGTCTATGCTTTCATCCCATTCCTTTGGTGTTCTATACAGTATTTTGAGCGTGATGTACAGTGGCGTTCACACTGAGTCTTTCATCACCTGTTTGAAAAGATTGCTCGTAAAATTGGTGCCCTGATCCCGGATTGGATCTCTTTAGGAATGCCCACTGAAGTGAAAAGGTGCAAAAGAGGTTTGATTACATTTTTTGAAGTGATGCTTTTAAGGGGAAAAGCCTCAGGATAACGTGTACTGGTATCCATAACTGTGAGCAGGAATTGATTTCCCTTCTTAGTCTTTGGTAATGGGCCCACACAATCCACAACAATCTTTTCAAATGGTGTAGAAAATACTGGGATGGGCTTAATAGGAGCTGCTGGTATACTTTCATTTGGTTTTCCTACCATTTGACAAATATGACAAGATTTTAGGTATTTTGACACATCCTTCCTAAGTCCAGGCCAATAATAGTGTTGGAGGAGCTTTTTATATGTTTTCAGGATTCCCAAATGTCCTGAAATACCATCATGGGCAAGGGCAATTAATGCTGGTCTGACTGAGGTGGGAATTACCACTTGATGTATTTCAGACCACGTGTCTAGATGGGCAAGCTCAGGGGGCCTATAGGCCCTCATCAAAAACCCTTCATGATAATAAAAACACGGAAGGGTGTTAAAATCTTTACCCTCAACTGCTGCATGATGAAGTTTAGTCAAAGATGAGATCAGATTGTTATTTGGAGCTTTAACGAGCTCATCATACTAATTGTCTTATTGTACAGATCTTCTGTGGGTAGGGAAAATATTAGAGGTGGTTTTAGACGAAGAGGGGCCCATTTCGCACACTCTGTGACCGGGTGACGGCACAAGATGGGAAAAGATGAGGAATAGTTTTCTTTAAAGGTCAGTGGTGGAGTTGACAGGTAAAGGAAGTCGACTGTCTTTATGTTAGAACCACTAGATCTCCTACCAAGTCATTACCCAATAATAAATGAATGCCGCACGCGGCATTGGGTCTTTCCTTATGGCTATTTGCGCTACGTGAAATCAAGGGACATTGGAGGTGCACTTTAGCTAAAGGATAGGAAGAATAGGATGAGAGATCTGAAATTAGAACACTCTCATTAGTAAATGCGGTAGATATATCGGGAATGACGTTAAACAGGAGGATAGATTGTGCTGCGCCCGTATCACGTAGTATACGAATAGGGAAAGAACGAGACCCCTCTATGATTGAAATTTTTCCCTCATAGGTGAATGAAGAGAAGAGATCCTGATGGGGCCTTTCCACATTGGTATTTGCTATTGGTTTGGACTTGGGATCCAGGGAACTACTTTTAGCAATTCGACACTTTGGGTGTTTACAATTCTGGATCGTATGGCCTGGGTTTTACAGTAAGAACAAGTAAGCTTGGTTGCATCGGGGGGAGTAGGTGTGGGACCTTTCAGGCCTACCACTCACGTTCCCAAGGTTATCATCAGAGGGAGGACCTAACATGTCGGGAAGTACCGTTCTCTACCTTGGTGACTCCACCAACAAAGCGTACGCATCAGCCAGCTCAGCAGCACGCCCTAAATTAACCTCTCCACGCTCCTCCCATGCTTCCAAGATGTGAAATGGTATCTTGCTCTTCCCACTCCTCAGGACTACCAAATTTAACAAATCCTGAAATGTGGAGTCTCTGTGGCTCTAACCACTTCTTAAAAACCTAAAAGCTTTTTCTTGAGCAAACTCAACAAAGGTGTGGGAAAATGGTTTGGTTAGTTTACGAAACTTCTGCCGGTATCCATCTGGCGTGATAGCATAAGAGGTGAGGATATTCTTTTTACGTTATGTAGTCATCAGTCTGGTCTAAACAGTTATAAACTCTACGAGCCTTACCATATAATTTAGGAACTAACACTGACACCCACTGGTCCTTTGGCCACTCATTCTTCCCGGCTATTTCCTCAAAAGTCCTAAATGACCCGTCCATATCGGATTCATCAAACCCGGGAACAAGGGAAGAAGCAGTAGCAGGGTTAAAAGCAGCTAGTTTCTCTCTTAATGCCACTTCCTTTGATCTAAACTCCGATGTTAAGGTGACTTCTATCTCTCTTACCTGTAGTTCTTTCAGTCTAACCTCCTGCTCCAACTTGGCCCGTTCCATCATTTCCTCATGCTCCAACTTGGCCTGTTCCGACCTTCCCTCATGCTCCAACTTGGCCTGTTCCAACTTGGCCTGTTCCAACTTTTCTTCATGCTGCAACTTGGCCTGTTCCGACTCATGCTCCAACTCGAGTTCTTTCATTTTGATTTGGAACTCGAACCTAGCTTCGTTCAGTTCAGGCGTTGAGTTTCTTGGACATGGGCGTTAATCTGTCAACAGCGGATTCTTTTTAAAACTTCATGTTGAACCAGCACTTCAATCACATGATTTTTTTAACGACATAGTCAGTTGCTGTGAAAATGGGATATTATAATAGTTAGCTATTTCTTTCCATTCTTTCTTCAGGATATTAACACGTAATTTAGCTACGGAAGGATTTTCAATAAAATCCTGGAGATCAAATCCTGAGGTGGCCATTGTTAAGAAAACTAGGATAGATTAACTAATGGTCAAAAGATAAGATAAGTGGATTACCCTAGAAAATATCACGGCAGTGGATAACCAGAAAGTCCCGGAAACTAACCAAGTTATACCTAGGGAAATTACACTTATGAATATTGTTCTTCTGATAAGATCCTTAGATAAGGATAAGAGACTTGAAAGAGGAAGGGCGTATTACGGCATTAATATAAAGATCCGGATTAACAACCCTTAGATACTTGAAACAGGAAGGGCGTATTTCGGCATTTAATATAAAGATCCGGATTAACAACCCTGATAAATGGTATGATTGACCCTGAATGAGATAATGAGAAGAACAATAATTGAGGCTTTATAATTATGGGGTCCTGGTAGAGCGGGGCGTCCCAAGATATCACTTCACCGTAAACTAGTGACTATGGAACAGCCTACTCTGGAGTGAGGGTACGGCATTAAACAGATCCGGATTCTTCCTACACTCGATAAGACTTACTACACAACTGCCACGTGTAATAACAGGTAAGCCTTATGACACTTGGAACCTAATATCCTACGTCTGTCACTCTTACTGTACGATAATACCAATATATGCAAACACATATGAAGGAAACTTTAAACCACCGTAAAGCAATTGTGAACAGAAGTGACTGGGAGGAATAATTAACACTGAGTAACAAGGAGGAAGGAATATGGTACTTAAGGTCGTGTCCTGTCACGGTCGCCATTTGTTACGAGTTGGGGATTTAGAATATAGTTATACGTCTACCCAGATCCCAACAGGTAACAACAACAAAAAAAAACAAAGACAATCGGACTATAAAAGGGTAGACAAAGGATGCGAGTTTTCGTTGTATATATTAGAGTACCATAAATCCCTTAACAAAATATTCAGCTTATAAATTACCCTTAACCAAACTTAACCTAAACATTAACAGTATATACATATTAATACAACATAAACAATCTTGAAGCAAGTGGACGTGGGGGAGTTAATACAAAATACAAGTACTTAAGTGAGGAGCTGAGATGGCTGACGAGTAAGGCTGAGTATTGTAGAAGACGGTAGGTAGTCACTGCACGTAGGTTTAGAGGATAGATGATCCTGTGGTCACTTCCCAGAGCCAAGTTCTCTCTCCTCGAATTGGAGCTGACGCAACAACCAGGATAGGGAGAAGGGAAACCTCGGAGTGGAAAATTCAAGACGAGTCATGGCCTGTGTCTCTCGTCCCTTTAGATGGCGCGTTTCGTGTGCTGCAGGCAGATTGCACAATAGATGGCGTGCTTCAGTAGTGCTGGTGGAGGGGTTCGTAACACACCCCCTCCAAAGACCTCCGTAGCGCGGGCGCGAAGGAGGTGATCACCTGGTGCGTCTGGAGAGTAGCTGCTGCATTTCCACTGGAGCTCGGGATAAGGAGTCTGCAATCAGGTTATAGGGCTGGGTGAGAGAGCCCAGCGGAGGATTCGCTGGTTGGAGGTCTTGTTGGTTTGGATGAACGTGAGTGGGTTATGGTCGGTGAAGACTAGGGTTGTTTGTGGGCAAGACTGGAGGTAACATTCAAACTTTATTGCCAACACCAGAGCCAAGGCCTCCTTCTCTATGGTCGAGTAGTTGGTCTGATGTTTTTCAACTTGGCGGAGTAATATGCCACAGGGTGAAGAACATCAGTGGTTGGGTCGGGTAGGAGCACAGCCCCCACTCCGACACCACTAGCGCGATTTGCAGATGGAAGGGCGAGGTGTAGTCAGGCTTGGAGGCAAGGAAGGCTTTGAGGCGGTGGAAAGACTGGTCGCACCTCTGGTTCCAGATGTAAGGGACCGCAGAACTGGTAAGGTCTGTGAGGGGTCCGGCCACGCTGGAGAAGTTACTGCAGAACCGACGGTAGCCGCACATCCCCAGGAAGCGCATGAGTTCCTCGTCCTTGGAGTGGGGAAGGACAAGATGGCTCTAACGTTTGCGTCCTTGGGTCTCACCATACCATGCCCAACGATATGTCCCAGGTAAGTCACTGAGGCCCGGCCAAAAGCAGATTTAGCCAGGTTTATGGTGAATCCAGTCTCTTGCAGTCGTGCAAACAGTATCTCCAAACGCACCAGATGTTCGTCCCAGCTGTCCGACACCACCACCAGGTCATCCAGGTAGGCGAACGTCCCACCTAGGTCCTGAATTAGGAAGTTGATGGCCCTCTGGAATGTGGCCGGAGCATTAGAAAAGCCAAACGCCATAACCAAATATTGAAAAAGACCAAATGGAGTTATAAATGCCGAGATTATTTTGGCCCTATCCGTGAGTCCCACTTGATAATATCCTTTCAATAAGTCCACCGTACTGATAAATTTGGCACAGCCTATGCTGTCTATTATATCTTCAATCAAGGTAAAGGGTAGGAGTCTGAGACAGTGACCTGGTTCACTTTACGATAATCGGTACAGAAACGAAAAGTGCCATCGGGTTTTGGAATGAGAAGGCAAGGTGAAGCCCAGGGGAGGTACTAGGCTCAGCTAAGTTATGTTTTAACAAAAATCTACCTCCTTTTTCATAATCTCTTTTTTTTGTGGATTTAGTCGATAGGCTGATTGCCTAATGGGTTGTACATCATCCGAGATTAGCTTAATATCATGTTTAAGTATATTGCAAAACCCTGGGAGGTCTGATGTGACTTTAGGAAATGTTGATAATAACTTAGTGAGATCTTTTGCTTGAGATGGATTCAGAACAGAAAAATACTCATCCAAGTTGTTGAGTATGTGACTGTTAGTAGGGTTTTCTTTTAGGTAGAGGGAAGTCTAAATTCTCCAATAGGTCCATGTCATCTGTCTCCGGCTCCGGCCTGACAAAACCGTATGCAATACAGGTTGACTTATAGCCTCTGGGATGTCTTCCTCTGACTGCCTGGAATGGTAAAGTTTCATGAGATTAATGTGAACAAGTTGTGAATCTTTTCTGCGATCAGGAGTATGGACTATATAGTTGAGAGGAGATAGTTTATTAGCAACTATATAGGGACCAGTAAACTTGCTTTTAAGGGGAGAGCCTGGAATGGGTAGAAAGAGTAACACTTTGTCACCTGGAGAAAATGATCTTTTAACTAATTTAGGTTGGGACTTCACCATTTTTCTTGGACTTTTTAAGTTTGACTGAGCAATGGTTCGGACTTCAGTTAATTTGTCCCTTAAAGTGTCAATGTATTGGGAAACTGTTGCGAGCTTAATAGATGGAGTGTCAAACCACTGCTCCTTTACTATTTTAAGGGTCCCCTTATTTGTCTCCCATATAGTAACTCGAACGGGGAGAAACCCAATGACTCCTGGGGACATTCCCTGATGGCAAAGAGTAACAAGTCTATGCTTTCATCCCATTCCTTTTGGTGTTCTATACAGTATTTTTGAGCATTGATGTACAATGGTCCACACTGAGGTCTTTCATCACCTGTTTGAAAAGATTGCTCGTAAAATTGGTGCCCTGATCGGATTGGATCTCTTTAGGAATGCCCACTGAAGTGAAAAGGTGCAAAAGATGTTTGATTACGTTTTTGAAGTGATGCTTTTAAGGGAAAAGCCTCAGGATAACGTGTACTGGTATCCATAACTGTGAGCAGGAATTGATTTCCTTCTTAGTCTTTGGTAATGGGCCCACACAATCCACAACAATCTTTTCAAATGGTGTAGAAAATACTGGGATGGGCTTAATGGGAGCTGCTGGTATACTTTCATTTGGTTTTCCTACCATTTGACAAATATGACAAGATTTTAGGTATTTTGACACATCCTTCCTAAGTCCAGGCCAATAATAGTGTTGGAGGAGCTTTTATATGTTTTCAGGATTCCCAAATGTCCTGAAATACCATCATGGGCAAGGGCAATTAATGCTGGTCTGACTGAGGTGGGAATTACCACTTGATGTATTTCAGACCACGTGTCTAGATGGGCAAGCTCAGGGGCCTATAGGCCCTCATCAAAACCCCTTCATGATAATAAAAACACGGAAGGGTGTTAAAATCTTTACCCTCAACTGCTGCATGATGAAGTTTAGTCAAAGATGGATCAGATTGTTGGGCTTTAACGAGCTCATCCTTACTAATTGTCTTATTGTACAGATCTTCTGTGGGTAGGAAAATATTAGAGGTGGTTTTAGACGAAGAGGGCCCATTTCGCACACTCTGTGACCGGGTGACAGCACAAGATGGGAAAAGATGAGGAATAGTTTCTTTAAGGTCAGTGGTGGAGTTGACAGGTAAGGGAGAGTCGACTGTCTTTATGTTAGGAACCACTAGATCTCCTACCAAGTCATTACCCAATAATAAATGAATGCCGCACACAGGCATTGGGTCTTTCCTTGGCTATTTGCACTTCCCCAGTAATCAAGGGACATTGGAGGTGCACTTTAGCTAAAGGATAGGAAGAATGGGGAGAGATCTGAAATTAGAACACTCTCATTAGTAAATGCGGTAGATATATCGGGAATGACGTTAAACAGGAGGATAGATTGTGCTGCGCCCGTATCACGTAGTATACGAATAGGGAAAGAACGAGACCCCTCTATGATTGAAATTTTTCCCTCATAGGTGAATGAAGAGAAGAGATCCTGATGGGGCCTTTCCACATTGGTATTTGCTATTGGTTTGGACTTGGGATCCAGGGAACTACTTTTAGCAATTCGACACTTTGGGTGTTTACAATTCTGGATCGTATGGCCTGGGTTTTACAGTAAGAACAAGTAAGCTTGGTTGCATCGGGGGAGTGGGACCTTTCGACCTACCACTCACGTTCCCAAGGTTATCATCAGAGGAGGACCTAACATGTCGGGAAGTACCACGTTCTCTACTGCCCAGTGACTCCACCAACAAAGCGTACGCATCAGCCAGCTCAGCAGCACGCCCTAAATTAACCTCCACGCTCCTCCACATGCTTCAAGATGTGAAATGGTATCTTGCTCTTCCTCCTCCAGGACTACCAAATTTAACAAATCCTGAAATGTGGAGGTCTCTGTAGCCTCTAACCACTTCTTAAAAACCTAAGCTTTTCTTGAGCAAACTCAACAAAGGTGTGGGAAAATGGTTTGGTTAGTTTACGAAACTTCTGCCGGTATCCATCTGGCGTGATAGCATAAGAGGTGAGGATATTCTTTTTACGTTATCATAGTCATCAGTCTGGTCTAAACAGTTATAAACTCTACGAGCCTTACCATATAATTTAGGAACTAACACTGACACCCACTGGTCCTTTGGCCACTCATTCTTCCCGGCTATTTTCTCAAAAGTCCTAAATGACCCGTCCATATCGGATTCATCAAACCCGGGAACAAGGGAAGAAGCAGTAGCAGGGTTAAAAGCAGCTAGTTTCTCTCTTAATGCCACTTCCTTTGATCTAAACTCCGATGTTAAGGTGACTTCTATCTCTCTTACCTGTAGTTCTTTCAGTCTAACCTCCTGCTCCAACTTGGCCCGTTCCATCATTTCCTCATGCTCCAACTTGGCCTGTTCCGACCTTCCCTCATGCTCCAACTTGTCCAACTTGGCCTGTTCCGACTCCTGCTCCAACTCGAGTTCTTTCATTTTGATTTGGAACTCGAACCCAAGTTCTAAGGCGTCTATTCGTTGTGTTTCTTGTTGAGGCTAGCCAGACCTGAAGCAACTTCTGAGTGAGGAGGGTGGTGGATAGTGGTTGAAGTTTCTTGGACATGGGCGTTAATCTGTCAACAGCGGATTCTTTTAAAACTTCATGTTGAACCAGCACTTCAATCACATGATTTTTAACATTTCCTTAGTCAGTTGCTGTGAAAATGGGATATTATAATAGTTGGCTATTTCTTTCCATTCTTTCTTCAGGATATTAACACGTAATTTAGCTACGGAAGGATTTTCAATAAAATCCTGGAGATCAAAACCTGAGGTGGCCATTGTTAAGAAAAATAGGATAAATTAACTAATGGTCCAAAGATAAGATAAGTGGATAACCCTAGAAAATATCACGGCAGTGGATAACCAGAAAGTCCGAAAACTAACCAAGTTATACCTAGGAAATTACACTTATGATTATTGTTCTTGAGAAGATCCTTAGATAAGGATAAGAGACTTGAAAGAGGACGTATTGCATTAATATAAAGAGGTAGGGCGCGGCACGGCATTATTATAAAGATCCGGATTAACAACCCTGATAAATGGTATGATTGACCCTGAATGAGATAATGAGAAGAACAATAATTGAGGCTTTATAATTATGGGGTCCTGGTAGAGCAGGGCGTCCCAAGATATCACTTCACCGTAAACTAGTGACTATGGAACAGCCTACTCTGGAGTGAGGGTACGGCATTAAACAGATCCGGATTCTTCCCTACACTCGATAAGACTTACTACACAACTGCCACGTGTAATAACAGGTAAGCCTTATGACACTTGGAACCTAATATCTACGTCTGTCACTCTTACTGTACGATAATACCAATATATGCAAACACATATGAAGGAAACTTTAAACCACCGTAAAGCAATTGTGAACAGAAGTGACTGGGAGAATAATTAACACTGAGTAACAAGGAGGAAGGAATATGGTACTTAAGGTCGTGTCCTGTCACGGTCGCCATTTGTTACGAGTTGGGGATTTAGAATATAGTTATACGTCTACCCAGATCCCAACAGGTAACAACAATAAAAACAAAGACAATCGGACTATAAAAGGGTAGACAAAGGATGCGAGTTTTCGTTGTATATAATAGAGTACCATAAATCCCTTAACAAAATATTCAGCTTATAAATTACCCCTTAACCAAACTTAACCTAAACATTAACAGTATATACATATTAATAAACATAAAAAATCTCGAAGCAAGTGGACGTGGGGAAATTAATACAAGAGATACTAGTACTTAAGTGGAGCTGAGATGGCTGACGAGTAAGGCTGAGTATTGTAGAAGACGGTAGTAGTCACTGCACGTACGTAGGTTTAGAGGATAGATGATCCTGTGGTCACTTCCCAGAGCCAAGTCTCTCCTCGAATTGGAGGTGACGCAACAACCAGGATAGGGAGAAGGAAACCTCGGAGTGGTAACTAAGACGAGTCATACTCGTGTCTCGTCCCTAGATGGCGTTGCTCGTGGTGCTGGGTAGGTAGATCAGGACAATAGATGGCGTGCTTCGTAGTGCTGGGTGGAGGGTTCGTAACACTATATACGACACAGATAGCACTACAGATAAAATTAAGAGACGTAAGGAAGCAAAAATAAAAAATGGAATGATATTATAATGGCGGCTGACATGACTAAAGACACAAAAACATTTTGGACTTCCATAAACAAGATGAGGGGGCACAACAAGCAAAAAACACCATACATTAAAGACCAAAATGGAACAAAATTGCACGAGAAAATGAACAAGAGTCAGCATTCAAAAGGGAATGGGTAAAAAGTTTTTAAAATATCAGATGAGGAAAATGAAGATTTTGATAGTGAACACGAAGAAAGGATAGAAGAAGAAATGGGAAGACAAATACATAGAATCACCCCAAGGCAATATATAGACTATAACTTATTACCTAATAATCAAATAATAACCATGGGAGAAATGATGCACTGTCTGAGGAAATTTAAGGAAAAAACCCCTGGGCTCACAGGTATTACACGAAATATGATCATGAATCTACCTGAAAACATTTTAAATACACTATTAAACATTAATAACGCATGCTTAATAACTGGTTACTTTCCAGACAAACTAAAATATGCTAAAATGATATTTATTCCGAAGGAGGGTAAGGACAATAAGGAAATATTAAACTACAGGCCAATATCTTTATTAGAAATTACTGGGAAACTATTGGAAAAATTTTTAAATACAAGACTTATAGCCTTTTTAACACAACATGGGAAAACTAACAACAGACAACATGGATTTATGCCCAATAGAAATACCCTAACTGCAATAGCTATAATAACGGAAATAATTGCAATAGAAAAAAGCAAGGGTAACCAGATCAATATAATTTTAAGGGATGTTTCTAAGGCTTTTGATAAAGTTGGGCATTTAGGCTTGAAATATAAAATATTAAAACTGGGACTTAACGAATACATGCTAAGAATATTGTGTAACTATTTAGATGATAGGAGAGCACAAATTCAAATTGGAAACTTTTAGGAACTATGTTTAATCTTGAGAGTGGAGTACCTCAAGGAGGATGCCTTTCTCCAACACTATATACAATTTATACTTCAGACACACCTCAACCTACCCCCTTTAGTGAATATGTAATGTTTGCTGATGATATTACTCAAATAGTATCATACCCAGGAAAATTCAACTCAATTTATGGCACTCTCTACACGGTAAGAGCGATAAAAAACACATAAATGATTTTGAGAAAAATGGAAAAATCAGGACAAATAAGAACAAATTCAAGATAATACCAATAGCCAAGATTAAAAAAACAAGTCCAGTAATAGTCAGACCAGGAACTATACCCATACGACACTGAAGGTAGGATGCTTGGATTAAAACTAACAAAAAGAGGATATATAAATATAATTTAAAGTATAAAGAACGACAGGCAAGAATAAGATTATCAAAAATAAAACGCTTTAAGAACCTTATATTAATAACAAAAGAAAGATTTATATTGCCCTTGTCAAATCAATTATGGACTACTCCACCCATCCCATTGAACACCCTTAGTAAAACGTGCATTAAAAGGTTACAAACAGTACAAAATATAGCCCTCAGATTTATATATAACATAAAATATACAGAATTCACATCAATAATGAACAGCTACACAAGAGAGCAAACCTCTTAGCAATCAATGTAGATATACACAACAAAGCTGTAAATATTTGGAAAAAAGTGACTGAACTTAACACACAGAAACATATCAAAAACTAAAAAATAATATAGACAGGAAGAAGTAATTGAACCAATTTCCTGCCTCAATAATATACACATTTCTACATAAACATTTCTAGAGAAGATGAGAGGTGACCAACCAGCTCCACTAAGAACCCGGCATCACAGTGTACCTTAGACCAATACAACCAACACTTAACTAACACCCGTGGGTCAGACTACCCTCCCAGTTGCTAATAAGGACCTGGGCGGGCTCACTAACCCAAATAATAACAAAAAATAATAATAATAAGCAGCATTATATAAATAAAACAATATTAATACAAAGGTCTGACGACCCAAGGGAGCAGAACAAAGACAAAACACCAATAAGAAAGATGAAGCGATCTGGTTGAGCCCAGATTCTTTCTACTCCTACTGTATTTCAGTTTCACCACCTTTTTCTTCAATTCCTAATAATCTTCTTTCACCTCTTAACTAATGACTTCGTATCGTATCGTACTATCTAGCCTAAACTGTTTAGCCTGACGTAGAGCTTTTTAATAAATCTGGTGATATGGAACCACACACAACCCCCCTTAACCTGGGATAATGCAATCAAATGGATAATTGCTAACTATTCTCAGAGATAATGCAATCAAATGGTTAGTTGCTAACCGGGGGCTGTGCCCCCGGACCCCCTGTGTTAGATACTGTATTTGGTCATGATGAATTGTTTATTAGACTATAAGAAATCCTCTTCCTTCTTGTATTGGCAAGGGGAGTTTGCTTTAACTTAGGTATGCTAGCCTAAGTAAAAATAGATGCCCCTTCCTTATTGGTGTTGTCGATGGCACAGCACAGCACAGCACCGTGCCTATGACGAAATCAACTTCATTAAACTCAACTCATACTTCAAATGCACCAAGAGAACTTGCACACCCGAATGGGAGACCGTCAAAGTCAATCGGGGGTCGATTTAATTGCATACTACAGAAACTTGCACAACCGAATGGGAGACCGTCAAAGTCAATCGGGGGTCGATTTAATAGCATACTACAGAAACTTGCACACCCGAATGGGAGACCGTCAAAGTCAATCGGGGGTCGATTTGTTAGCATACTACAGAAACTTGCACACCCGAATGGGAGACAGTCAAAGTCAATCGTGGGTCGATTTAATAGCATACTACAGAAATTTGCACACCCGAATGGGAGACAGTCAAAGTCAATCGGGGGTCGATTTAATAGCATACTACAGAAACTTGCACACCCGAATGGGAGACCTTCAGAGTCAATCGAGGGTCGATTTAAATAACATACTACAGAAACTTGCACACCCGAATGGGGAGACCAAAGTCAATCGTCGATTTAATAGCATACTACAGAAACTTGCACACCCGAATGGGGAGACCGTCAAAGTCAATCGGGGTCGATTTAATACATACTACAGAAACTTTAAGTCAATCATCGATTTGATAGCATACCACAGAAACTTGCACACCGAATGGGAGACCGTCAAAGTCAATCGGTCGATTTAATAGCATACTACAGAAACTTGCACACCCAAATGGGAGACCGTCAACGTCAATCGGGGGTCGATTTAATAGCATACTACAGAAACTTGCACACCCGAATGGGAGACCGTCAAAGTCAATCGGGGATCGACTTGATAGCATACCACAGAAACTTGCACACCCGAATGGGAGACCGTCAAAGTCAATCGGGGGTCGATGTAATAGCATACTACAGAAACTTGCACACCCGAATGGGAGACCGTCAAAGTCAATCGGGGGTCGATTTAATAGCATACTACAGAAACTTGCACACCCGAATGGGAGACCGTCAAAGTCAATCGGGGATCGATTTGATAGCATACCACAGAAACTTGCACACCCGAATGGGAGACCGTCAAAGTCAATCGGGGGTCGATTTAATAGCATACTACAGAAACTTGCACACCCGAATGGGAGACCGTCAAAGTCAATCGGGGGTCGATTTGATAGCATACTACAGAAACTTGCACACCCGAATGGGAGACAGTGAAAGTCAATCGGGGGTCGATTTAATAGCATACTACAGAAACTTGCACACCCGAATGGGAGACAGTCAAAGTCAATCGGGGGTCGATTTAATAGCATACTACAGAAACTTGCACACCCGAATGGGAGACCGTCAAAGTCAATCGGGGGTCGATTTAATAGCATACTACAGAAACTTGCACACCCGAATGGGAGACCGTCAAAGTCAATCGGGGTCGATTTGATAGCATACTACAGAAACTTGCACACCCGAATGGGAGACAGTCAAAGTCAATCGGGGGTCGATTTAATAGCATACTACAGAAACTTGCACACCCGAATGGGAGACCGTCAAAGTCAATCGGGGGTCGATTTAATAGCATACTACAGAAACTTGCACACCCGAATGGGAGACCGTCAAAGTCAATCGGGGGTCGATTTGATAGCATACTACAGAAACTTGCACACCCGAATGGGAGACAGTCAAAGTCAATCGGGGGCCGATTTAATAGCATACTACAGAACCTTGCACACCCGAATGGGAGACCGTCAAAGCCAATCGGGGGTCGTGATTTAATAGCATACAGAAACTTGCACACCCGGAATGGGAGACCGGCCAAAGCCAATCGGGGGCTTCCATTTGATAGCATACTACAGAAACTTGCACACCCGAATGGAGATAGCCAAAGTCAATCGGGGTCGATTTAATAGCATACTTCATACAGAAATCTCTGCACACCAATGTAAGACCGTCAAAGTCAATCGGGGGTCGATTTAATAAAGATACTTACAGAAACTCTGCATTGAATTCGAATGGGGAGACCGCCAAAGCCAATCGGGGCTCGGGACGATAGCATACTACAGAAAAACTTGCACACCAATGGGAGACCGTCAAAGCCAATCGGGGTCGATTTGATAGCATACTACAGAAACTTGCACACCCGAATGGGAGCCAGTCAAAGTCAATCGGGGGTCGATTTAATAGCATACTACAGAAACTTGCACACCCGAATGGGAGACCGTCAGAGTCAATCGAGGGCCGATTTAATAGCATACTATACAAAATGATCCGAGAATGTGCACACACCGAGTGGGAGACGGTGATGAAAGCGTCCGCCCTTGTACACTGGATGGCACTATTTCACTATAGTAAGGGGTAGGGCCACCTCGGTCATATTATACAACATACCAGAGAAGTTCCACACCAGCA
>NW_024750397.1:0-22260 GCF_018991925.1 Homarus americanus
TCAGTACTTACGTTCGGTTACGTATTGCTGGGATATAATGCAAGAGCCAACCTTACAGAAGGAGAAGGGAAGGGAGAGAGGACGAAAGGGACAGGAAAGAACACAGAGAATAAAGCAAAAGTAAAGGGGAAAAAAAAAAGGTGAGGAGAGAGGGGAGGATAGCAAAGGAAGGGAAAAATACATGTAAGAGACTAGTGAAAAGAATTGATAAAGGAAGAGATAGAGGAGGCGATAATGCATGATTTTTTGGAGGGCATGAACAAAAGACATGCAAAGGAAAAAAATCTCAATAATAATAAAATTAATAAAACGAGAGGAGGGTGAGGGTGGATGTACGGAGGGGAGGTGAAACAGGGTAGGGAGTTGATTAGTAAGGGAGGTATAGGTGGGAACTAGCCATGGTTTTTGGGAGTAAAGGGGAGGGCAGTGTGGGTGGAAGGCTGACATGAGGAGGAGGTGCAGGAGGTAGAGAGACAGAGAGATAACAGGCGAGGGAAAGGGGTGGTCAGGGGTGGGGGTGGCTAGACCGGGGGAAAGGGATTATGACTACTGGCATTCCTCAATGGGGTCAGTAGCTGAACTTCGGCCGGCCGCTGTGTAAAGCTGGCCCTTGGGGAGTGAAATAGAGAGAGAGAGAGAGAGAGAGAGCCGTTGTCTCCTGTTACATCTGTTATCACCACCTCACCTGTCTCCTCCCCATTCGTTGCTTATCTCCCAATCTCTACCTATCACGCATCTCAAGTGTCTCCCCATCCAGCTTCTCCCCATTCCTCCATAACCCCTGACCTCCCTTCACCCCACCTCCCCACCAACTTGACCCTCTCCCTCCTTCCCCCACCACCCCCCCTCCCCAATATGACATGGTCGACTTGGAACTGGGGGCAGAGGGAAAAGAACTATTGCGGCCAGATTACTTGAGGAGCGTGCTGAGTCCCTCGCTTATCTCGGCAAGGTCTTATGAGGGACAGGGCGCTCAGAGGGGCCTCGTGTGTCACCCCCCCCCCCCCTAACCACATTCCTTAACTGGAGATGTGAGAGAGAGTTAGAGACAAAAAAGGTGGAGAGAAAGATAGAGAGAGTGTGAAAAAGAGGTACAGGAGATATAGAGCAGGTGAGAGACTATCTGGTTCCTATAAGTCACAAGACATTTAAAAAGCAGGATAAATAGTCCCTCTGGACATGTTCAACGTCCACCTGACCTCCATTATTGTTGACTGCAACGATGGTTTAATGTTCCGCCAAAGATCAGATCGCCTGGAGATTAAAGGCAATCCAGCTTATTTCTTATGTTGATTTAAATACTATACGCTATCTTGGGGGGCGTTAGGTTTGGTTTTGAGTAAAGTTAGAAGGATTGATTAGGTTACTTTAGGATAGATTAGTTCACGTAAGGTTAGGTTAGGTGAGCATCAAGGTGTTTAATCATCAGACAGGAGCCACATTCACTTCCCCCAGACGGAGATGTGAAGAGTCTACCTGACCAACATCCTCCCTCCCCACACCCCACCTCCCTCCCTCCCACCCCCCACACCCCCCACTCCCTTTCTCCCCCCCCCCTCCTCCCCCTTCTTTCCTTGAACTACAGAGACATAAAAAAACACAGTTCCTATGTTAATTAACTCGCCGTAAAGTGTAACAGGGTCGTGTTAAAGTAACCGGACCCTAAGCTACAACAACCAATGGTTCCTATCATTGAGATTATCTCCAGGTGTGTGTGTGTGTGTGTGTGTGTGTGTGTGTGTGTGTGTGTGTGTGTGTGTGTGTGTGTGTGTGTGTGTGTGTGTGTGTGTGAGAGAGTTACCAGACTTAATTAACCCCATTTATTTACCTTAAGGAGAAAATATACGACAACTAGATCACCTGAGACTTGACTCCTGCACCTGTTGACTTAGGACGTGATTGAGGGCCCATTTCCCCCTCAAAGGCCACAAATATGCCGCTAAAGATACCTGAGACTCGAACCCGTATCTAGTGTTCTTATTAATCTTAAGGTGATGTGATTTAGTCAAGGTGGACGGAGAGTCTTAGTCTATATGGTAATACTGTCTGCCACCCATCCGCCTGCCGCCACCGCCCCACCGCCAGAGTGATGGGTGGGGTGATGATGATGACAGGTGTTGTAAGAATGCTGATGAGTGACATAATCTGAGGATGGCTATGATTGTGGTGGTTTGGTGATGAGTGGTTGTAGTAGTGAAGATGGTAGATAGAGTAAAAGAAGCTAGTAGTTGCTGGTAGGGTAGAAGATACTGGTGGTGTAGTAGTAGTATTGAAGATGATGATGATGATGGCAATTGTGGTAGTTGTAGAAGCAATGTACACACATGACATATCCTAAATACATCACCTATACTGTCACCACCACCACCAACCACCTACCACCAACCACCACCCACCACCACCACCACCACCACCAACAACAACAACACTCATTAGTTACAAGAGTCGTCCTCATCCACAACCTCAAATAGCTATGAGGGCAGTTAGTGTCCCATTGTTTGATGACCACACAGGCTTGAGGCCACCGAGAGATGACGACGAGGGGGGGGACCCCCTCCTCCTTCCCACCTCCCCTCCTCCCTCCTCCCTCCCTCCCTCCCTCCCCCCCCCCCCCCCCCCCCCCCCCCCCCCCCCCCCCCCCCCCCCCCCCCCCCCCCCCCCCCCCCCCCCCCCCCCCCCCTCCCTCCTCTCCCTCCCTCCCTCCCTCCCTCCTCCCTCCCTCTCTTCCCCTCCCTCCCTCCTCCCTCCCTCTCCACCTCTCCTCCTGAGACAAAAACCAGCACTGACGACTGAACTGGGCTGGTCCTCTCACATCTCTGCACATGTCCACCTGCCTGGCTAAAACACATCGCTCATACATTACACACATACATAAGTATACATACTGTACGTACATATAGGTATACATCTCATATATTCGTACACACACACACACACCACCACACACACACAAAAACAGGATGTACACAGGGTTACGCCGCCGACAGGTAGTCCAGTTCTTGTCGGTTGTGTTTGTCTGTCTATCTTATCTCTCTCTCTCTCTCTCTCTCCCCCCCCCCCCCCCCCTCTAGCCGACGTTTACATGTAGCTGCTATAATTAGTTGTGTGTGTGTGTGTGTGTGTGTGTGTGTGAACATTCTCATCTATTGTTCATGCTGACGTCACGCTTGATCAAACAGGCCTGCATGTTGGGTGGGTGGGTGGACGAGGGTGGCATGTGGGTGGGTGACTGGGTGAGGGTGGTAGTAGGTGATGATGGCATGTGGGTGGCTGACTGGGTGAGGTAGGTAGGTGAGGGTGGCATGTGGGTGGTAGGTGGGTATATGTGGCATGCGGGTAGTGGGTGGATGAGGGTGGCATGTTAGGTGGTGAGTGGGGTGGCACGTGCTTCACTGTCTCCTGCCGCCGCCCAATGACCGCCCACCACCACTATCTCTTATTGCCCCCACGTCTTATCCTCTATCCTTGCCCACATCACGTTCCTGCCCTCTGCCCACAGCCCTCCCGCACTCCACCAATAACCCATACCGTAAGTCATGGGTTCCTTGTCTCTGGTGACCACTTGACCTATCCTGACCTACCCTGACCCACTCTGATCTGCCTTGACCTGCTCTGACCTACTGATCTATCCTGACCTACTTTGATCTGCTTGACCTGCTCTGATCTACCCCTGACCCACTTGATCTGCCCTGACATACCTGATCCTCTGACCCACTTCCTGACCTACTGACTGCCCTGACCCACTTGACCTACACTGACCACTGACATACTTGACCTCTGACCTACTCTGACCTCTGACCTCTCTGACCTCTGACCTCCTCTGACCTACCCTGACCTACTTTGTCAAAATTAACCTCATTGCTTCGATTATTGCCCTCACATTCCCTGTTATAACCACCTATACGTGTGTGTGTGTGTGTGTGTTAGAAATATTAATAGCCCGTTTACAGGTGATGTATGTCAACAAGTTGGGAGTTGAATAGGAAAGTTAACACATAATTGTCAGCTCATATGTCAGTGTCAGCAGCGATGTCAAAGAGGGGTTCCTGTATGGTGGTGTCAGAAGAAACGTCAGATCAGAGAGGTGTCAGCTCACTTTGCCAGAATGATGAAAGTAAACACTATTTTAACACACATTGTCAGCTCTAGAATGTCAGCGTGTCAGAGTAAATAGTGAACTTAACATACGATAGTTGTCAGTTCAGGAATGTCAGATTTTGTTATTGTTATTACGAAACTCTCATCTCTTCACAAAGATATATTACCCAGGTGTGTTTATTTGTCTACCTGTTCATTTGCATATCAGCTGACGTGGATCACAAATACGGGTCGATCTATCACGCTTGTCGACCCGGTGCTTACAGAGAACAAGTCCGGCTTATCTTTGAGTGTTTAGTAGTATAAGGTGTGTGTGTGTGGTGAGAGAACTCACAACCAAACCCCACCTACTCACCCACCACCATCAACCACTCTACCCCACTCACCCCTCACCCTCCCTACTGAATATTAGTGATTGCATAACGTCTGCCTTAGCCCTGGTTAAAGCCCCTAGGCCTTCAGGTTTACTCAAAGATCCTGGTCAATATGCAAGTACACACCTTCACACTTACTACCTCACACCCCCTCCTCACCTCTCACCTCATCTTCACCACCTCACCTAACCCCTGTGGAAGACGCAAAAGTGTGTCGCCCATCCAGCTCAGCCTCTGATTGGTCGGGTTCTTTACCCTCCGACCAATCATGTTGCTGCGCTGCTCACTCACCTCAAAAGTTGACCGTTCGTGTTTTTTTTTCAATTTTTTATCTGTGTCGATGCCATTTGGTATTGTATTGGTGTATTTTTTATTGGGATTTATTGATGGGTTTATTGTATGATGTTTATATCGAATTGTATTTAAGGCGTAAATAAAAGTATTGTGACCTTGATAACTTCATCATTATTTCACACTTATACACCTTCTAACTCAAGTGTGGCCATACATATGGCCACACACTTGAACATTACGTCCTCGACTGTGTGAAGATAGAACCTTTAGGACAGGTCCAAGCACACTGTGTGTTGAATGGCACAACACTTCATCTCTAATGGCAAGATAGCCGACATATTAAGATTGTATCCACTTTTTGCACTCAGTAACTATATCGCCCTCATGTACAGAACCAAATACGCAATGTGCTTGAATACCTCACGCAAATGTGGACAACAAAGTGTGAGGCCAGACATACCATCACACGCCTGTTCTCACGCATTTGTGAATAAGTTACCCTTTATGTATAGAACTAAACAAATAATGTAAATGAAATACTGTGTAACTTTCGGTGCCATAATATCCTGACAACCGGGGTTAATTATTATGACCCTTTGTAAACCCTACTCTGTAATCCTTTTGCGCTACTGCTCACAGGAGTGTGGGGTGCAAACAAAGTAGGCTGCCGCAAGCGGCAAAAAAAAAAAAAACATCACCTTCACCTTCCCTACCCCTACCCCCTTACCCCCTCACCTGCCTCACAAGAAAACTAATCATGAAACAAAAAAAACCCCACAAAAAACTCGTAAATAAGAATCGATTTTTTTACAAGAAGTTGATTCATTATTAAATTTGTTCAATATAGTTAAATAAAACCCAACTGTTATTTACGTAGCTGAGAGTGCCAGTGCCAGAGGAGGCACTGTAGTAGTGAGAGTGCTGCAGATAGGAGGCACTGTAGTAGCTGAGAGTGCCAGTGCCAGATAGGAGGCACTGTAGTAGATGAGAGTGCCAGTGCCAGATAGGAGGCACTGTAGTAGCTGAGAGTGCCAGTGCCAGATAGGAGGCACTGTAGTAGCTGGGAGTGCCAGTGCCAGATAGGAGGCACTGTAGTAGCTGAGAGTGCCAGTGCCAGATAGGAGGCACTGTAGTAGCTGAGAGTGCCAGTGCCAGATAGGAGGCACTGTAGTAGCTGAGAGTGCCAGTGCCAGATAGGGGGCACTGTAGTAGCTGAGAGTGCCAGTGCCAGATAGGAGGCACTGTAGAGCGAGGAGTGCCAGTGCCAGATAGGAGGCACTGTAGTAGCTGAGAGTGCCAGTGCCAGATAGGAGGCACTGTAGTAGCTGAGAGTGCCAGTGCCAGATAGGAGGCACTGTAGTAGCTGAGAGTGCCAGTGCCAGATAGGAGGCACTGTAGTAGCTGAGAGTGCCAGTGCCAGATAGGAGGCACTGTAGTAGCTGAGAGTGCCAGTGCCAGATAGGAGGCACTGTAGTAGCTGAGAGTGCCAGTGCCAGATAGGAGGCACTGTAGTAGCTGAGAGTGCCAGTGCCAGATAGGAGGCACTGTAGTAGTTGAGAGTGCCGTGCCAGATAGGACACTGTAGTAGTGAGAGTGCCAGTGCCAGATAGAGGCACTGTAGTAGTGAGAGTGCCAGTGCCAGATAGGAGGCACTGTAGAGGTATCTGTTGGCACTGTGTCTAGTCTACGGGTTTGACGACGCTTAAGTGAAAGAAAATCGGATGTGATTTTTTTAAGGAGGGTGAAGGGGTACTGTTAAGAGGTTAGGTTAGGTTAGGTTGAGGTTATGTTAGGTGGGGAAGCAAACCTAGAGAGAGAGAGAGAGAGAGAGAGAGAGAGAGAGAGAGAAAGCGCAGGTATATAAAATTACTACATGGTGCTTCTGTTAAGTCATTACACACACATAATCACCATCATTATCACCTTGACTGTCATTATCTCTATCTTCCTCACCATAATTACTCACATTACCATCATCATTAAGCCAGTAGGAAGCATCTCTTTGTGTCTCTCTCTCTCTCTCTCTCTCTCTCTCTCTCTCTCTCTCTCTATCTCTCTCTATCCAGCTGAGAGAGGAGAGATAATGCAGGGTTCTGGGGAAGGGTTGTAGAGGGGAAGTCGGGTGAATGTAGGGGGTAGGGGAGGGAAGGTGTAGGGGAAGGGAGGGAGGGAAGGTGTAGGGGAAGGGAGGGAGGGAAGGTGTAAGGGGAGTGGAGGGAGGGAAGGTGTAAGGGGAGTGGAGGGAGGGATTAGGGGTTAGGGTGTAGGGGGAGGGGTGAGTGGATTACCTGGGTGTAACTGAGTTAAGTGAGGTACCTGCCGGTGTCCCTATCTTTAACACACCTGTCTGTCACCTGAGGAGTCTCTCTCTCTCTCTCTCTCTCTCTCTCTCTCTCTCTCTCTCTCTCTCTCATAAAACATAAAAATCTATAAGTGGCTAATTTATTTTATTACGTTTACCTGGTTAGAATAATTTGAGGAAACTATTAATTTTCTGTCTCATTGTATTCCCACCAGCTGTTGTAGTTGTTATTGTTGGAGTTGTTGTTATTGTTGTAGTTGTTGTAATTGTTGTAGTTTTTGTTATTGTAGTTGTTGTTGTAGTAGTAGTGATAGTTGGAATTGCTAACACAGAGCCACATGCGGCCTTTGCAGCATTCACACATGGAGTCAAGCATCGTTGGAACTACCAGATGCGTACCATCCCTGAGATCCGACCCCTCCTCCACCCTTTGGAAGAAGCAATCAGTGTCAAGTTCATTCCCAAACTAGTGAAACACCACGACTTAACCCCAGTAGAAAGAACACTTCTTGCACTTCCACCAAGACTGGGAGGGATGGGACTAACTAATCCAGAGGAGATTGCTGACTCTGAACATCAAAATTCACTTAAACTCACGGCAGCCCTCACTGACCACATAATAGCCCAGAATGCAACAGGGGAAGTGGACACCAGCGAAGTTAATAAGATCCGTAGATCCATTACAACAGATCGGCAGCACTGCCAAAATGACATGTTGCAGCAACTATTGCTGCAGGTTCCAGAAAATCTGACAAAAAAAGTAGCTATAGCGCAGGAGGTGGGCGCCTCGAACTGGTTAACTACGTTACCGATAAGGGCAAATGGTTTCAGCCTTAACAAACAAGAATTTACAGATGCCATTGCTCTAAGGTACGCGGTTGGCCAGTAGATGGTTTGCCCTCCCAATGCGTGTGTGGCTATTCCTATGATGGCGATCACGCCATGGTTTGCAAGAAGGGGGCTTCATATGCATGAGGCATGACGAGGTAAGGGATCTCACAGCAAATATGTTGAAGGAAACCTGCCGGGACGTCATGGTAGAACCGACCCTCCTTCCACTGGATGGCGAGATCCTCCAACACAGGACTTCAAACACATCTAACGAAGCCCGTGTGGACGTCAGTGCTCGAGGATTCTGGACGCGGGGACAGCGAGCCTTCTTCGACATCAGGATTTTTGATCCCTTGGCCGTTTGTCACCGTAACCTAGCTCTCGATGCTGCACATAGGAGGAACGAGAACGACAAGAGAAGGGCATATGGGGAGAGAATTCAAAATGTCGATCAAGGCAGCTTCACTCCGCTAGTGTTCACAACCTCTGGTGGGATGGGCCCAAGCGCAAGAGGTTTCTACGCCAGACTCGCGGAGCTGATCTCCGAACAGAAGCAGCAGCCCAGAAGTTATGTCACAGCCTGGATGAGATGTCGACTGTCCTTCTCTCTCCTTCGGTCGGCTTTGCTCTGCCTCAGGGGAACGAGAGCTTCTGCCCCTACTCCGTCAACTGCTGCAGATATCGACTATGAGGCTACAGTCACCGAATGCCGCATCGATCTGCGGCTCAACTAATTTAACACAGATAGGATAGTTGCTTATGTATTAGGATAGTTAATATTAAGGTAAATAAATGGTGGCGAAGGTGTGGCTATTGGGGGAGGCTGGAGGCCACGTTAAAAAAAAAAAAAAAAAAAGTAGTAGTAGTTGTTATTGTTGTAGTTGTTGCATCCATGACTCCTCTGTTGGGCTGAATTTGTAAACAGGTTGTGGGGAGGGCGAGAAGGGATGAGGGTTTGTTTACGCACCTGGTAACGTTAACTCCGGGTTGTGCTATCGAGTTGTCTGGGTTTGTATAGTGTAGACTGTTGTGAGGTGTATATCCGGGTTGGGTATTGATTGGTGGTGTAATTCCGGGTTGTGTGGTAAGGAGGATTAATAACATGTGATTTATTGAGGTTGGGGGAGGGTAGAGTAGACTGAGAGAACGAGAGAGATAGAATGGAGAGAGACAAGTGAGAGAAAGAAGGTGAGAGAAACAGGTGAGATAGAATGAGAAGATAGACAGGTGAGAGAAACGGGTGAGAACTCGGTGTAAATAATTAAGGTGTTTATTGATTCACCTCACCTTGTGGGGCTTACAGCCGACGGATACAGGAAGATACAGGAATACAGTAGGAGGAAGATACAGGAATACAGTAGGAGGAAGATACAGGAATACAGTAGGAGGAAGATACAGGAATACAGTAGGAGGAAGATACAGGAATACAGTAGGAGGAAGATACAGGAATACAGTAGGGTGTTACAGAGATAGAGCGGACGGTTACAGTGATGCAGGTGATGGGTACAGAAATACACTCCCGGATATGCAAATGGGATTAACATGTTTACCTAGTGTGTGTGTGTGTGTGTGTGTGTGTGTGTGTGTGTGTGTGTGTGTGTGTGTGTGTGTGTGTGTGTGTGTGTGTGTGTGTGTGTGTGTGTGTGTGTGTGTGTGTGTGTGTGTGTGTGTGTGTGTGTGTGTGTGTGTGTGTGTGTCACGTTATCTCGACACCAACGAGACATAACATAGGAGAAAAAGGTACCACATTTTTTTTTATCGTAATTGACAACTAAACGACCAGAGATCAGTTACCATTTAAACCAGTCCGGGGAGGGGCGGGGCTCGGGTGGGGTGTGGGGTGGGGCATGGTGGGGATGGGCTGGGGTGGGGTGGGGTCAAGTTGTATTAAGACGAATAACACTTGCCACTTGCACTCCCCCTTCCCTCTTCATTCTCCCCTTTCCCCCCTCTCTCCTTCACCCTTCTCCTTCCCCCACCCCACTCTTCCCCCACCCCTTAGACATGGGTATATAAACATCATGAAAGTATTAAATATATGTTATGTGTCACACCCTGTTCAGTAGTATGTGGCACCCTCTTTAGTAGTATGTGTCACACCCTGTTTAGTTATGTGTCACACCCTGTTTAGTAGTATGTGTCACACCCTGTTTAGTTATGTGGCACATCCTCTTTAGTTATGTGTCACACCCTCTTTAGTAGTATGTGTCACACCCTGTTTAGTTATGTGTCACACCCTCTTTAGTTATGTGTCACACCCTCTTTAGTAGTATGTGTAACACCCTGTTTAGTTATGTGTCACACCCTCTTTAGTAGTATGTGTAACACCCTGTTTAGTTATGTGTCACACCCTCTTTAGTAGTACGTGTCACAGCCCAACACACATCCCTCCTTTCAAGGGTGTGTCACAATGCACCGTCAAGGGGTTGGCAACATTGTGTCTAAGGTGCCTCGGTATAAGGGTGACGTTGGCAATACAATTTACTGGCGATAAGGTGTGTGTGTGTGTGTGTGTGTGTGTGTGTGTGTGTGTGTGTGTGTGGTTTATCTCTCTCGCCGTTGACACATCAATAATATCACGCAATACACACAACACACCTCGAGAGGGTCGGGTGCAGAGATTCGCAGAAATATTCCGCCTTTCTAACTCTCGTCGTCCATCTTCTTGTCACTCCACGTTAGGATGGTGGTGGTAGTGGTGGCTGCGCATGGTCTCTCTCTCTCACACAGACACCGGATGTCGACACAGATTGCGACGGTCAGTTTAATTGGGGATTGATTGGTGAACGGCTGGTTTGTCACAACATGAACCACAAGGCCCCCTCCATCCCCGGCCCCCTTCCTCCTCCCTCCCCTCTCCCCTCCCCACCCCTCCTGAAAGTCCTACCTTCCACGTGTGTGTGTGTGTGTGTGTGTGTGTGTGTGTTTGTCACTGATCCTTAAAAGTCGCCGACGCTGCTGCCTCTATCTCACCAGGGGGAGGGGGGGTCAGCGTGATGGTTGAATTGAAACAGTTTATTTAGCCCCAAAACACAGATACAGAGTGGATAATGATAACAATATTAACATGGCTGAGCCAGTTGAGAACCTGAGCTGCACCTGATATATACTATACATTTATCTCAAGGAAGTATTATGTAACATTTAGTATCATCTGGAATAGTACAATAGCATGGTGGTAATAAGAACATGTTACCACGGTTATCACTTCAATATTAATTTATTTTATTTATTTATTTATTTTTTTAGTTTATTTTAGTGTACATGAATTACAGTGGAATTGAAAAACATAAGTATAATGGGGGAGCAGTACACCATGGGTTGTACAGTAATAAGGTTGAACAAGAGGATAGAGCTGTCAGGATTATGTCTAGTTGGCAAATATGTTTATTGCAATAGTAATTTCTTATCTATTTACATGATAATTTCCGATAAAACGGTTTTGATGGTACAATAAAAGCAGGTACTGTAAATATAGTAGGTGTTACAAGAAATATTAATAGTGAACGTTTGTGTTGTGACCAAGAAGGAGACGAGGTGGTGATAGTGGTGTTGGGAGGGTTATGGTGTCGTGTGATGAAAACTGTTGTGGTGCCAGGTAATGTAATATGAATAAATTCCTAACTTACTTACCTACCTTCTTCCCTGACCTACTTCCTACCTACCTGTACCTACTTCCTACCTACCTGTACCTACTTCCTACCTACCTTTACCTACTTCCTACCTACCTGTACCTACTTCCTACCTACCTGTACCTACTCCCACCCAATCTGTACCCCATCACTCCCACCCACCCTACTCCACTCCCACCCACCTGCACCTACCTCCCACCCACCTGCACCCAATACTCCCACCCACCTGCACCCATTCCTCCCACCACCCGTACCACCTACTTCCTACCTACCTGTACCTACTTCCTACCTACCTGTACCTACTTCCTACCTACCTGTACCTACTTCCTACCTACCTGTACCTACTTCCTACCTACCTACCTACCTACCTACCTACCTACCTACCTACCTGACCACCTCTATTAAGGTGCTCACAGCTTCAAGCACTTATACCCAAAACAAACACACACACACACACACACACACACACACACACAGACCACAACAAAGAGTCGTGATTTCTCATTGGTATCCAATCACTATACCCCTTTCAGAGTCTGTAGGCCTTCTCTCTGTATTGTGATTGGTTGTATGGTGTTGTGGGCGGAGTTATAGTGAGGCGAGAGGATGGTGAGGATGAGTAATTATGTTCAGTATAGTTATGAGTTGTAAATAAATGAGGCCTTTTATCTATGCGCCTTCGTGTGTGTGTGTGTGTGTGTGTGTGTGTGTGTGTGTGTGTGTGTGTGTGTGTGTGTGTGTGTGTGTGTGTGGTGGTGGGGCTTATGCAACAGTGTGTTATAGTGACTGGGTGTGGATGATGATGGTGATGATGATGGATGTATAATGACAGTAATAATTTCAGATGAGCGAAAAGTAGATGATGATGATGATGATGGTGACAGCGCGTAGGAGAGCTGTGGTGATAGTGGTGAGGATGGTGGTGGCTGGCGAGAGGATGTTAGTATACCGTAGTGTGGTAGTGATGGTGGTCGCGTGACGGGGGAGTGTCTGTCTGTCTGTGGTGAAAAGAGGGACGACCTACTTGTGTATTGGTGATTATAATGGACTGTGTGTAGTGGTGATGGTAGAGGAGGGAGGGAGAAGGGGGATCCTGTTCTCTCTCTCTCTCTCTCTAAGTGACACTGGCGGGGATTCTAGTGTGGTGTTACTTCACAATGACTGGTTAAGTGAGAGAGGGGGAGGTCGCTTCTTGTAGTAGCGGTGGTAGGAGTAGTAGTAATGAGAGTGATAGAGAGAGATAGAGGGAGAGGATGTACACACACACACACACACACACCTACTGTCTCCGTGTGTGTGTGTTTTTCGGGAGGTTCCAAGAAAATAATAATTTTTTTTCCTAGGATGTCGTGTTTTGGTCGTAATCTCGAATATCAAGTGTGGAATCCTGATCGTGGCTGGCTGCGTAGTGTGTGTGTGTGAGAGAGAGAGAGAGAGAGAGAGAGACGTCACGCATGGCTGGTTAAGGTATGGGGTCAAGCTATGGGCGGCGGTGAGACAATGTAGGGATTAGTACGATTGGTATTTCCAGTGTGTGTGTGTGTGTGTGTGTGTGTGTGTGTGTGTGTGTGTGTGTGTGTGTGTGTGTGTGTGTGTGTGTGTGTGACATGCAATTCCAGGTAGTGCTCGTTCAAGATATAGATGTTATCGAGTTGGGTTATCGCTTGTATTGCGTCCTCCTCCTCCTGAGTAAATCTTCTCGTGTGTGTCTATGTAGATTTGATGAGCTGTATGTGTGTTGTGGTGTTGTACAGTGTTGCGGTGTAACGAAGTGTTGAAAATAATCATCACAAAATTTTAATACAGGTGACTTGACAATTGTGAGAATACGATCTATGTCTCCGTGAAGACCTGGTGAAGAGGTAGCGGGAGGTGTGTGAGGGGAGGACACTAACACACACAGCCTGGTGACACGAAAGACCTCGTGACTGTACCGATACTTGGCGTGAATATTAGAGGTGTTGTGTGTGGGGAAGGTGTGTTGTGTGTGTGGAAGGTGTGTTTGTGTGGTGGAGGGTGTGTTGTGTGTGTGGAAGGTGTGTTGTGTGTGTGTGGAAGGTGTGTTGTGTGTGTGGAAGGTGTGTTTTGTGTGTGTGGAAGGTGTGTTGTGTGTGTGGAAGGTGTGTTGTGTGTGTGGGGTGTGTGTTGTGTGTGTGGAAGTGTGTTGTGTGTGTGGAAGGTGTGTTGTGTGTGTGGAAGGTGTGTTTGTGTGTGTGGAAGGTGTGTTGTGTGTGTGGAAGGTGTGTTGTGTGTGGAAGGTGTGTTGTGTGTGTGGAAGGTGTGTTGTGTGTGGAGGTGTGTCGTGTCATATTGATTCATCAGGTGTAGTGGTACTGTTAATGGTGTCCAGTGTTGACCAGGTAGTGGTGAGGGCAGCAGGTACCCGCAGGTGGCACTGTTTGTCATGACTGAACGGCTCTAGTCACGTTCTCGGTCTCAGGTGTGAACGGCGCCACAGATGATTCCTCCTTTCTGCTTCGTCAGCGTAGATGTCCTGTGTCCTCATCTGTCCGTGAACACCTCCAGTGTCCCCTCCGTCCTGGACCATCATTGAACACCCCCTCCAGTGTCCTACACCTGGGAGTACCATAGGTGATCCACCCCACCTGCCTTGATTGGTCGTCACAACCTTACATCACCTGTGGAGAGACAGGTGTTGATTAGATACATCAAGGTGTATGTATATGTATATGTGTGTGTGTATGTATGTGTCTGCCCAGTGTGTGTACCAACAATGACCGTCACGTAGCGGGTGTGGTTACAGTGCCGGGTAGATGGTGAGCAGAGGAAGCTTATTATTGTACACGGTGAAGACGTTGTGTGACTACCTCCTCAACATGGCGACTCTCATGGCCTCAAGGGTCACTGCCACCTTCCTCGGCCTCCGCCCTCCCCTCCCAACCTCACCTCTCATCTCTCACCTCACGCTGGTGGAGCTTCTCATGTTTCACTTAGCTGTATAACCTAACCTAACCAAACATCTTTTATTGGGGTAACATAAACAAGGGTGTGATTTCTGTGTTTATATGTTTTTTACAGATCTTAAATTCCTCTTTGTTTACTGTTTACACTGAAGTTTGTTTACTGTTTACACTGAAGTTTGTTTACTGTTTACACTGAAGTTTGTTTACTGTTTACACTGAAGTTTGTTTACTGTTTACACTGAAGTTTGTTTACTGTTTACACTGAAGTTTGTTTACTGTTTTACAAGTTTGTTTAATTTACTGAAGTTAACATTTATTCCACATGTTTTCAGTCAGTTGCCAGTCTGAAATCACATTAACCATCTGACAATAGTTGCTACTGCCTTACATGTGTCTGTACGTGTGTTAAGGGCAGGTGTGATAGGCTACAGGTAGATCAGGTTACAGGTACTTGACAGGTAAGTTGCGCCCAGGCCACTTTGCCCATCCCTGGGTGTTGGACACTTAAGTGGTTCAGAGCTGCCTTCGTTTAGCGATGTTTTAGGCGTTCAGTCATTCTCTTATCTTAATTTATGTTATTAGTCAGCCTCTCGGGGGGTGTGTGTGGGGGTGTTGTTGTTCAAGTTAACGCTCTCATATTACTGGTCACTGTTCTTCACCTCTCACCATCCACTTGTTCTTCACCTCACCATCCACTTGTTCTTCACCCCTCACCATCCACTTGTTCTTCCCCTCACCATCCACTTGTTCTTCACCCCTCACCATCCACTTGTTCTTCACCCCTCACCATCCACTTGTTCTTCACCCCTCACCATCCACTTGTTCTTCACCCCTCACCATCCCACTTGTTCTTCACCCCTCACCATCCACTTGTTCTTCAGAGGGGAACGAGCTATCCTAGGATATGGATGCGTGGAGTGGGTGTTTGAGCCAGAGGGCGAGTGTCTGTATAGGTTATAAATACAAGGGTTATCAGACGGTCCTCTCTCTCTCTCTCTCTCTCTCTCTCTCTCTCTCTCTCTCTCTCCTCTCTCTCTCTCTCTCTCTCTCTCTCTCTCTCTCTCTCATCCTTATTGTCTTACTATCTCTTCCTCCCTCCTCCTCCTCCTCCTCCCTCCCTCCCTCCCTCATATCCGTTCCTTCCTTTCCATCTCCTTCCCTTTCTGTGTGTGTGAGATAGAGAGAAGTAGTTGGTGGATAAGCAAGGATGGAGGAGAAGAAAAGGAACGAGATGGATGAGAGGATGGAGAAGAGGATGATGGAGGGAAGGAAGGATGAAGAGGGATGGAGGAAGAAGGAGGATCCATAAACGCAATATATTGACACTCATTTCTGTGAGCCAGATGATCCCCCTCTGTATCCCTCACCCTCCTCCCCCCTCCCCTCCCCTGCCTGACCTGCTCTTCAACTTCGACCTACTTCTGCCCTCCCTACCCGTCGACCTGCTGTCCCTAACTAGACCTGCCTTCCTTCTACACCTATCCTCCCCAACCTACACCTACCTCCCCACCTCGCCTCCCCTCCCCACCTCACCTCCCTCCCTCCCACCTCACCTGTCCTCCCCTCCTTACTCTCCCAGGCACTTACACACCCTTCCTGGTGGCATTTGACACTCTAATCTATACTAACAAGACCATGTTATTCTGAAAGTCGTTACCTAAGAGATACTTTGCATATCTTAATACGTCTAAAGGTTAACAGGAAATGTATATTTTTCGTCTTTTCAAGGATTTTGTTTATTCGTGTTCAGGTAATGTTTATACGGGTAATTGACTCGTTAGTTCACCTGTTAAACCCCGCTGTTGATTACAGGTAAAGAGAAAATAGGAAACCGGAGGAATTCAAGCGGTAATTTGCGTGCATTAATATACCATTGTCATGCACTGAGGAATGCATACACACACACACACACACACACACACACACACGTACGTCACCCTTTCTTCGATTAATGTATTCCTCCCCTCCTCCTCCCGGAAGACGTCAGAGGCTTATGTTTACTTCACACACCGAGGTCTGGGTCCATTTAAAACACTCTGTAGTGGTTTTTCTGGGGTGTGTTGTAATCTTTATGGGGAGCTAATTGCGGTCTCTGGGGCATGTTATTATTAAGTAAGGGGTGTGGTGTATGGGGGTGTTGTCAGGAGGTGTTGTATGAGGGGTGATGTCAGGGGTGTTGTCAGGGGTGTTGTGTCGGTGTTGTCGGGTGTTGTGTCAGGGGTGTTGTCGGGGTTGTTGTATCAGGGGTGTTGTGTCAGGGTTTTGTCAGGGTGTTGTATCAGGGGTGTTGTGTCAGGGATTTTGTCAGGGTGTTGTATCAGGGGGTGTTGTCAGGGGTGTTGTATCAGGGTGTGTGTCAGGGTTTTGTCAGGGTGTTGTATCAGGGGTGTTGTGTCAGGGGTGTTGTATCAGGGGTGTTGTGTGGGGTTTTGTCAGGGTGTTGTATCAGGGGGTGTTGTCAGGTGTGTTGTATCAAGGGGATTGTCAAGGGCATTTTGTATGTCAGCCTATGACTGAGTATGCCAACCTATGCCAGCGTATGCCAGTGTTTCCAGGTGCGTGAAGGGTATAACCAGCGTCAGGTTACAGGTATACCGCCAGGGTGGAGTGTGAGGACCTACCTGAAGGGCTGCCGTCAGCACCCTCCCTGGCGGTACCTGCTGCGGGAGGAGGAGGAGGAGGAGGGCGATATAGTACTCAGCTGTGGGAGGAGGAGGAGGGCGGTATAGTACTCAGCTGTAGGAGGATGATGTATAGTACTCGGGTGGAGGAGGAGGAGGATGATGACATTAGGGTACTCAGCTGTGGGAGGAGGAGAAGGGCAGTGTGGTACTCAAATGAAGGAGGAGGAAGCGGTCGCCGGCAAGGCCTTGAAATGCCCCATCAGAAATCGATGCGGGAGGGGAAGAGTACCACTCCCAGCCACAACCTCGTCCTCCTCCTCCAACACGTCTTCCTCCTCCTCCTTTAGACCTCCAAGTCCTTTTGAACCCCCTTCCCCCTGTATCAACGTCAGTAAACTCCTCCCCTGGTGGTATCAACGTCAGGTAAACTCTTCCTCTGAACAACGTATGTAAACCCCTCCCCTCTGGTATCAACGTAAGGCCTCCCTTCCCCCTCATTTCAGATACTAGATGAGAAAGATGCGATGCTTTACGAGGCTGCAGCTCCCTCACACACCAGACCATATCCATTTTACGTAACCCGTCAGCCACTCCGTCAGCTGGCAATTGCTTGTCCCTTCCACCCTATTCTTTACTTAATGGCGATGGGTATTTTACGTATGGGGATGTTGAGTACAATGAGTACCTTAGTTTAATGTGTGGTGTGGTTGTGGTGTGGGTATGTGTGTTGCGGTGCGTGCTGTGTGGTGGCGTGTGTGGTTGTGGTTATGGTGCGTGGTGTGGTGGTTGTGTGGTTATGGTGGTGTGGTTGTGGTGTGGTGTGGTTGTGGTGTGGGTGTGGTTGTGGTGTGGTGTGGGTTTGTTGGTGGTAGTATAGGTGTTTCAGTGGTGGAGGTAGTTAGGTAGTTAGGTAGGTCACGTAGAGAAAAATTAGGTCAATTTAGGGTCAAGATGAAGCGAAAATTGTTGGTCAGGAATTCCAGATTTGGTTAGAAATTAGGTCAAGTTGGTGAAAGAAATAGGTCAAGTGGGAATAATTTAGGTTAGGTCAGAGAGAAAATAGGTCAAGGGGAAAATAATTGGGTCAAGAATTTAAAGTTAGATGGAAGTTAGGTCAAAGTTCATGGTCAGGTCAGGTCATCTTGCAATAGTGGATTTTTGACAGCTTCCCGAGGGTAAAGTGACAGCTTCCACCACCACCACACCACCAACTGTTGTTGTTGTTAGTGTTAGAGAAACAATATACCTCTCGTTAGGTCTGACCACCATCAATGACACCATCACTTACACCATAACCACCACTGCTTCCATCATCACCACCACCACCACAACTGCCACTACTACCACCACTATTACCATCACCATCACTACTGCCCTCACCACCACACCTATCACCACCACTGACACCATTGCTGCTTACACCATCACCACCAACATTGCCCACGTTAAACCATGTACCACAGAGGAGAGAGAGAGAGAGAGAGAGAGAGAGAGAGAGAGAGAGAGAGAGAGAGAGAGAGAGAGAGAGAGAGAGAGAGAGAGAGATCACTATAAGGGTCTTGTGTGACGTAAATCAGTGTGGTAGTTTATTGATCTGACGGAGAGAAAGATCACGTGACCAGCATTCAAGCCAGTCAGTGTCTGTCTGTCTGTCTGTCTGTTACCCAGTCAGTTTGTTAAAGTCAGTTAGTCAATCTTATACACACACACACACAGTTAGCTGGCCAACCAGTTATAGTTAAGCACTCAGTCGCTCCACTACCACAACTACCACCACTACAACTACCACTATCGCAACTACCACTACCACCATCAACACACACGCATACACCACATAGCATTACCCAGGGGCACCGGCCAAGGCACCACACGGAATCAAAACAATGCTATAACACCTCCACTCATTAAGGTCGTCCCTCCTTATCAAATAGACGAGGAATTTCGACCATGTTGCTCGTGATGGGAGAGGGTCAAGAGGCCAGCACGTTATGTATGGCAGTGGTGCGATTTTGTTCAGATTGTTCCACCAATTGGGGTTAATTTAAGTCTTGTGCCGCCACTACTACTGCTGCCCCCCCCCCCCCCGATACCCCTATTGTTGTGTGTTGGTTAGGTTAGGTTGTGGTTAGGTTAGATTAGGTTATGGTTAGGTTGTTCCTCCGTCAGGGTGATATATTACGGCCTTGTGATCTTATTGTGTTTACATTATGTTCGGGTTGAGATAAGGGGAACTGTGACAGATGACTGCTGGTGTCTCTTAATTTGATGTTACCTACAAAACGTTATTTCTGTACCTAATTAAAACAGGTAAGGTTCATAAGATAATTTTCACTTACGAGAACTAATTATCGTAGAGGTGTTGGAGAATCTTAACTACTGTATACCTGTTGGGAGTTGATGTTGTTGACCTTCGTTTTCACCTGTATTAGTAAGGTCATTAGAGTGGTGTAAAAATGAGTGTGTGGAAGACTGCATATCAGGTGGACAGGTAAGGCTTCCTCACCTGTCTCTTTCTCCTCTCTTCTCTTCCTTCCTTCTCCTCCCCCTTTTTGTATTTTCCTTCTCTTTGTTTTCATCTACCTCACATTCTTCTCTTTCTCCTCCTTCCCTCTCCTTCTTTCTTCACCCCTCCTCACCCTCCCTCCTCCTCACCCTCCCTCCTCCTCACCCTCCCTCCTCCTCACCCTCCCCTTCTCCCCCTCCTCCTCACCCTCCCTCCTCCTCCCACCCTCCCTCCTCCCCTCCCTCTCCTCCCCTCCTCCTCACCCTCCCCTCCTCCTCCACCCCTCCTCCTCACCCTCCCTCCTCCTCACCCTCCCTCCTCCTCCCTCCCTCCCTCCTCCCCCTCCCCTCCCTCCTCCCCTCCCTCCCTCCCTCACCTCCCCTCCTCACCCCCTCCCCTCCCCTCCTCCTCCTCCCTCCTCCTCAGCCTCCCCTCCTCCCTCACCTCCCTCCTCCTCAGCCTCCTCCTCCCTCCCCCTCCCCTCCTCCTCACCCCTCCCCCCTCCTCCCCTCCCTCCTCCTCCCTCCCTCCTCCTCCCCTCCCTCCTCCTCCTCCCTCCTCCTCCCTCCTCACCCTCCCTCCCCTCCTCCCTCCCCTCCCCCCCTCCCTCCCCTCCCCTCACCCTCCCCTCCCTCCTCCCCCTCCCCTCCTCCCACCCCTCCCTCCTCCTCAGCCTCCCCTCCTCTCCCACCCTCCCTCCTCCTCACCTCCCTCCTCCTCCTCCCTCCCTCCTCCCCTCCCTCCCTCCTCACCCCCTCCCTCCTCCTCCCCCCTCCCACCCCTCCCTCCTCCTCCCACCCTCCCTCCCTCCTCACCCTCCCTCCTCCTCCCTCCTCCCTCCTCACCCTCCCCCCTCCTCCCTCCCCTCCTCCTCCCTCCTCCTCATCCCTCCCTCCTCCACCCCCTCCTCCTCACCCTCCCTTGTAGTGTATTATTGAACAGTTTTTAATGAGTTTATTTACACACAAATCAGTTATTTACACACACACACACACACAATCAGGTTATTTACACACACACACACACACACACACACAATCAGGTTATTTACACAGCCAATCCGGTATTTATTTTTTACACAGGCAATTAACTTATGTTTTTATCACTTGATGGTAATGAGGCTTCGTTCCCTTGAGAATATACGACTGTGTGTGTGTGTGTGTGTGTGTGTGTGTATATATATATCTCTCTCTCTCTCTCTCTCTCTGTGGGTGTAAAATCGTGAGTCGTAAGGATTTGGGTCTCTGAAGGGGGACATAAGAGACCAGGTTCTCTCTGGGTCTCTGAAGAGACATAAGACCAGGTTCTCTCTGGGTCTCTGAAGGGGCATAAGAGACATAAGAGACCAGGTTCTCTCTGGGTCTCTGAAGAGTCCCAGGTTCTCTCTGGGTTCTGAAGAGGTTCTCTTAGTCTCTGAAGGGACATAAGAGACCCAGGTTCTCTCTGGGTCTGAAGAGACATCCCGGGTTCTCTCTGGGTCTCTGAAGGGGGACATAAGAGACCCGGGTTCTCTCTGGGTCTCTCTATACCGTACAGGTGAGTAATAGCTGAGGGGATGAAGCCCGACAGGTTAATTAGGCAATAAAAGGGGAACGATTTGGCTCCGGAAGATGACTCGGGAGGTGAGGAGGAAGAGGTGAGGAGGAGGTTGGGGAGGAAGAGAGAGGAGGAGGTTGAGGAGGAGGAGGTTAGGGAAAAGGGGAAAAGACGCCAAATATTTACAAATAAAATTGTCCAGGGAATTTCGACCTTATCTGTACACTGAATAAATAATAATAATAATAATAATAATAATAATAATAATAATAATAATAATAATAATAATAACAATAATAATAATAATAATAATAATAACAATAATAATAATAATAATAATAACAATAACAATAATAATAAAAAGTAAATTGGCCATTTGTCTCATCTCAAAGAAAATATGATAGAGTTTTTAAGTGAAATGAGGTGATTAGAGGCCATTAGGGTAGTTAGGTGTTTATGAAGGAAGTGTGAAGCGTTTGGTTTAATTCTGGGTTTAATGGTTTAGTTGATTGGTTGATGGGCGGATGTTTTGGGGTGGTTGTTTTAGTTGGTTGATTAGATAGTGAGTTGGGTGGATGTGTGTTGGAGGAAGTGGTGGTGGTGGTGGAGAGTGGTGGTGGTGGAGAGTGGTGGTGGTGACCTGTGCCATTGACAATACTCCTCCTACAAACTGGCCACAACACTGCTCTTGTTCCACTGTACACACACACACACACACACACACACACACACACACACACACACACACACATGCCTGGTTACCAGACTCCACGCTCATTGTATCATGTCCCGGATACAAGCCACCCCACCCACCACAGGAAAGCCACCACATTGTTCTATACCCACCCACATCGTAAGTTATACACTCACCCACCACCACCCACACCACAACTACACCACCACACACACAACCTCACCACCACACACCCACCACAACTACCACCACCACACCAACACAACTACCACTACACAACTACTACTACCCACCACTTCATAAGGATTCAAAATGGCCTGGTTGTCATAGAGAATCCAAAATGGGACAGATGAGACATTCCGTTAAAAATGGCGATGTTTTTACATGTAGTCAGTTAGAAGACCAAATATTTGGGTGTGGGATTTTTGCAACAATACGTAGCTTCTAG
>NW_024750398.1:0-43327 GCF_018991925.1 Homarus americanus
GGTCGAGTATAACATATCCCCTTATTGTGTATAACAAAATTTCCTGGTCGAGTATTGTAATGTCCCCTGATCGAGTATAACAAAGTCCCCTGGTCGAGTTTAAGAAAGTCCCCTGATCGAGTATAACAAAGTCTTCTCATCGAGGATAACAAAGTCCCCTGATCGAGTATAACAAAGGTCCTTGATCGAGTATAATAAAGGCCCCTAATCGAGTATAGCAAAGGCCCTTCATCGAGTATAACTAAGGCCCCCGGTTGAGTATAACAAAGCCTCCTCATCGACTATAACAACGTCCCCTGATCGAGTATAACACATCCCCAGATTGAGTATAACATATCCCCTGATCGAGTATAACAAAGCCCCCTGATCGAGGAAAACAAAGACCCTGGTCGAGTATAACAAAGGTGCCTCATCGAATATAAGAAAGCCCCCTGATCGAATATAACAAAGTCCTTGATCGACTATAACAAAGACCCTTGATCGAGTATAACAAAGTCCCCTAATCGAGTATAACAAAGTCCCCTTATCGAGAATAACAGAGTCCCTTTTTCGAGTATAACAAAGTCCCTTGATCGAGTATAACAAAGTTCCCTGGTCGAGTATAACAAAATCCCCTAATCGAATATAACAAAGCCCCCTGATCGAGTACAACAAAGGCCACTGGTCGAGCATAACAAAGGACCCTGGTTGAGTGTAACAAAGCCCCCTCATCGAGTATAATAAAGGCCGTGATCGAGTATAACAAAATCCCCTGATCTAGTATAACAAAATCCCCTGATCGAGTATAGCAAATGCCCTTGATCCTGTATAACAAATATCCCTCATCGAGTAAAACAAGTCCCCTAATCGAATAAACCAAAGCCCCCTGTTCGAGTATAACAAAGGCCACTGCTCGAGCATAACAAAGTCCCCTGATCGAGTATAACAAAGTCTCCTGATCAAGTATATCAAACCTCCCTTATCGAGTATAACAAAGTCCCCTTATCGAGTATAACAAAATCCCCTGGTAGGGTATAATAAAGGACCCTGATCGAGTATAACAAAGTCCCGTGATCTAGTATAACAAAGTCCCATGGTCGAGTATAACAAAGTCCCCTGATCGAGTATAACAAAGGGCCCCGTTTGTGTACAACAAAGCCTCCTGATCGAGTATAACAAAGTCCCCTGATCGAGTATAACAAAGTCCTCTGATCGAGTATAACAAAGTCCCTTGATCGAGTATAACAAATCACCTAATCGTGTATAACAAAGTTCCCTGGTCGAGTATAGAAATGTCCCCTAATCGAGTATAACAAAGGCCCCTGATCGAGTATAACAAAGTCCTCTGATCGAGTATAAAAAAGTCCCCTGATCGAGTATAGCAAAGGCCCTTGATCGAGTATAATAAAGGCACCTGATCGAGTATAACAAAGGCCCCCCGGTTGAGTATAAGAAAGTCCTCTCATCGAGGATAACAAAGTCCCCTGATCGCGTATAACAAAGGTCCTTGATCGAGTATAATAAAGGCCCCTAATCGAGTATAACAAAGTCCTTTGATCGAATATAAAAAAGTACCCTGATCGAGTAAAACAAAGTCCCCTGGTCGAGTATAACAAAGTCCTCAGATCGAGTATAACAAAGCCCATTGATCGAGTAAAACAAAGTCCCGTGATCGAGTATAGCAAAGGCCCTTGATCGAGTATAACTAAGGCCCCCGGTTGAGTATAACAAAGCCTCCTCATCGACTATAACAACGTCCCCTGATCGAGTATAACACATCCCCTGATTGAGTATAACATATCCCCTCATCGAGAATAACAAAGCCCCCTGATCGAGGAAAACAAAGGCCCCTGGTCGAGTATAATAAAGGTCCCTCATCGAATATAAGAAAGCCCCCTGATCGAATATAACAAAGTCCTTGATCGAGTATAACAAAGGCCCTTGATCGAGTATAACAAAGTCACCTAATCGAGTATAACAAAGTCCCCTTATCGAGAATAACAGAGTCCCCTTTTCGAGTATAACAAAGTCCCCTGATCGAGTATAACAAAGTTCCCTGGTCGAGTATAGCGAAATCCCCTAATCGAATATAACAAAGCCCCCTGATCGAGTACAACAAAGGCCACTGGTCGAGCATAACAAAGGACCCTGGTCGAGTGTAACAAAGCCCCCTCATCGAGTATAATAAAGGCCGTGATCGAGTATAACAAAATCCCCTGATCTAGTATAACAAAATCCCCTGATCGAGTGTAGCAAATGCCCTTGATCCTGTATAACAAATACCCCTCATCGAGTAAAACAAAGTCCCCTAATCGAATAAACCAAAGCCCCCTGATCGAGTATAACAAAGGCCACTGCTCGAGCATAACAAAGTCCCCTGATCGAGTATAACAAAGCCCCCTCATCGAGGAAAACAAAGGCCCCTGGTCGAGTATAACAAAGGTCCCTGATCGAATATAAGAAAGCCCCCTGATCGAATATAACAAAGTCCTTAATTGAGTATAACAAAGGCCCCTCATCGAGTATAACAAAGGCCCCTCATCGAGTCTAACAAAGTCCCCTGATCGATTATGACAAAGGCCCTTGATCGACTATAACAAAGTCCCCTTATCGAGCATAACAAAGGCCCCTGATCGAGTATAACAAATGCCCCCTAATCGAGCATAACAAAGACCCCTCGTCGAGTATAAGAAAACCACCTGATCGAGTATAACAAAGTCCCCTAGTAGAGTATAACAAAGCCCCCTGATCGAGTATAACAAAGTCCCCTGGTCGAGTATAACAAAGTCCCCTCGTCGAGTATAACAAAGTCCCCTGGTCGAGTATAACCAAGGCCCCTGATCGAGAATAACAGAACCTCTGATGGAATATAACAAAGTCCCTTATCGAGCATAACAAAGGCCCCTGGTCGAGCATAACAAAGCCCCCCTGATCGAATGATACAAAGTCCCCTGATCAAGTATAACAAAGTCTCCTGATCGAGTAAAACAAAGCCCCCTGATCGAGTATAACAAAGGCCCCTGATCGAGTATAACAAAGGCCTTTGATCGAGTATAGCGAAGGCCCCTGATCGTGTATAACAAAGTCCGCTGATCGAGCATAGCAAAGACCCCTCGTCGAGTATAACAAAACCACCTGATCGAGTATAACAAAGTCCCCTGGTTGAGTAAAACAAAGCCCCCTGATCGAGTATAACAAAGTTCCCTGATCGAGTATAACAAATTCCCCTGATCGAGTATAACAAAAGCCCCCGGTTGAGTATAACAAAGCCTCCTTGCTGAGTATAACAAAGTCCCCTGATCGAGTATAACACATCCCCTGATCGAGTATAACATATCCCCTGATCGTGTATAACAAAGTTCCCTGGTCGAGTATAGTAATGTCCCTTGATCGAGAATAACAAAGGCCCCTCATCGAGTATAACAAAGTCTCCTTATCGAGCATAACAAAGGCCCTGGTCGAGTATAACAAAGCCCCCCTAATCGAATATTACGAAGTCCCGTGATAAAGTATAATAAAGTCCCCTGATCGAGTATAACAACGTCCCCTGGTCGAGGATAACAAATCCCCTGATCGAGTATAACAAAGTCCCCTCATCGAGTATAACAAAGTGCCCTGGTTGACCATAACAAAGCACCCTGGTCGAGTATAACAAAAGCCCTAATCGAGTATAACAATGTCCCCTGATCGAGTATATCAAACCCCCCTAGTCGAGTATAATAAAGGCCCTAATCGAGTATAACAAAGTCTCATGATCGAGTATAACAAATTCCCCTGGTTCGAATATATCAAAAGCCCCTGATATAGTATAACAAAGGCCCCTGATCGAGCATAAAAAGTACCCTGATCGAGCAAAACAAAGGCCCCTAATCGAGTATAGTAATGTCCCCTGATCGAGTATAACAAAGCCCCCTGATCGAGTATAAGAAAGTCCCCTGGTCGAGTATAACAATGTCCCCTAATCGAGTATAACAAAGTCCTCTCATCGAGTATAACAAAGTCCCCTGATCGAGTATAACAAAGGCCCGTGATTGAGTATAACAAATGCCCTTGATCGAGTATAACAAACTTCCCTAATCGAATATAACAAAGTGCCCTTATCGAGAATAACAAAGTCCCCTTTTCGAGTATAACAAAGTCCCCTGGTCGAGTATAACAAAGCCCGCTGTTCGAGTATAACAAAGGCCCATGATCGAGTATAACAAATGCCCTTGATCGAGTATAATAAAGTCCTCTGATCGAGTATAACAAAGCCCCCTCATCAAGTATAACAAAGTCCCCTGATCGAAAAAAAAGTCCCAGATTGAGTAAAACAAAGTCCCCTGATCGAGTATAACAAAGTCCCATGATCGAGTATAACAAAGCCCCCTCATCGAGTAAAACAAAGTCCCCCGATCGAGTATAACAAAGTCCTCTGATCGAGCATAACAAAGGCCCCTGGTCGAGTATAACAAAGGCCCATGATCGAGTATAACAAACGCCCCCGGTTGAGTATAACACATCCCCTGATCGAGATTAACATATCCCCTGATCGTGTATATCAAAGTTCCCTGGTCGAGTATAGTAATGTCCCCTGATCGAGTATAACAAAGACCCCTCATCGAGTATAATAAAGGCCCTGATCGAGTATAACAAAGTCTCACGATCGAGTATAACAAATTCTCCTGGTTCGAGTTTAACAAAAGCCCCTTATATAGTATAACAAAGGCCCCTGAACGATATAACAAAGGCCCCTGATCGAGTATAACAAAGTCCCCTAATCGAGTATAACAAAGTGCTATGGTTGAGTATAACAAAGTCACCTGATCGAGTATAACAAAGTCCCATGATCGAGTATAACAAAGGCCCCCTGTTGAGTATAACACATCCTCTGATCGAGTATAACATGTCCCCTGATCGTGTATAACAAAGTTCCCTGGTCGAGTATAGTAATGTCGCATGATCGAATTTAACAAAGCCCCCTCATCAAGTATAACAAAGTCCCCTGTTCGAGTATAACAAAGTCCCCTAATCGAGTATAACAAAGTCCTCTGATCGAGTATAACAAAGTCCCCTGGTCGAGTATAACAAAGGCTCCCGGTTGAGTATCACAAAGCCTCCTCATCGAGTATAACAACGTCCCCTGATCGAGTATAACACATCCCCTGATGGAGTATAACATATCCCCTGATCGTGTATAACAAAGTCCTCTAATCGAGTATAACAAAGGCCCCTGATCGATTATAACAAAGGCCCTTGATCGAGTATAACAAACGCTCCTAATCGAATATAAGAAAGTCCCCTTATCGAGAATAACAAAGTCCCCTTTTCGAGTATAACAAAGTCCCCTGATCGAGTATAACAAAGTCCCCTGGTCGAGTATAACAAAGGCCCATGATCGAGTATAACAAATGCCCTTGATCGAGTATAATAAAGTCCTCTGATCGAGTATAACAAAGCCCCCTCATCAAGTATAACAAAGTCCCCTAATCGAATATAAAAAAGTCCCCAGATTGAGTAAAACAAAGTCCCCTGATCGAGTATAACAAAGTCCCCTCATCGAGTATAACAAAGCCCCTCATCAAGTAAAACAAAGTCCCCCGATCAAGTATAACAAAGTCCTCTGATCGAGCATAACAAAGGCCCCTGGTCGAGTATAACAAAGGCCCAAGATCGAGTATATCAAACGCCCCCGGTTGAGTATAACACATCCCTTGATCGAGAATAGCATATCCCCCGAGTGTGTATAACAAAGTTCCCTGGTCGAGTATAGTAATGTCCCCTGATCGAGTATAACAAAGACCCCTCATCGAGTATAACAAAGTCCCCTGATCAAGTATAACAAAGTCCTCTGATCGAGTATAACAAAGTCCCCTGATCGAGTATAACAAAGGCCCTTGATCGAGTATAATAAAGTCTCCTGATCGAATATAAAAAAGTCCCCTGATCGAGGAAAACAAAGTACCCTCATCAAAGTACCCTCATCGAGTATAACAAAGTCACCTAATCGAGTATAACAAAGTCCCCTGATCTAGTATAACAAATCCCCTGATCGAGTATAGCAAAGGCCCTTGATCGAGTATAACAAATGCCCCTCTTCGAGTATAACAAAGTCCCCTAATCGAATATAACAAAGCCCCCTAATCGGGTATATCAAAGCCCCCTCATCGTGTATAACAAAATCCCCCAAATCGAGTATAACAAAGTCCCCTGGTCGAATATAATAAAGGCCCCTCATCGAGTATAACAAAGTCCCCTCATCTAGTATAACAAAATCCCCTGATCGAGAATAGCAAAGGCCCTTGATCGAGTATAACAAATGCCCCTGATCGAGTATAACAAAGGGCCCCGTTTGAGTACAACAAAGCCTCCTGATCGAGTATAACAAAGTCCCCTGATCGAGTATAACACATCCCCTGGTCGAGTATAACATATCACCTGATCGTGTATAACAAAGTTCCCTGATCGAGTATAACAAAGTCCCCTGGTCGAGTATAACAAAGTCCCCTGATCGAGTATAACCAAGTCCTCTAATCGAGTATAACAAAGGCCCCTCGTCGAGTATAACCAAGTCCTCTGATCGAGTATAACAAAGTCCCCTGATCGTGTATAACAAAGTCCCCTGGTCGAGTATAACAAAGTCCCCTGATCGAGTATAACAAAAGCCCCTGATCGAGTATAACAAAGTCCCCCTTATCGAGCATAACAAAGGCCCCTTGTCGAGTATAACAAAGCCCCCCTGATCGAATATTACAAAGTCCCCTGATCGAATATTACAAAGTCCCCTGATCGAGTATAACAAATTCACCTGATCGAGTATAACAAAGGCCCCTGGTCGAGTATAACAAAGTCACCTGATCGAGTATAACAAAGTCACCTGGTTGAGTATAACAAAGCCCCCTGATCGAGTATAGCAAATTCACCTGATCGAGTATAACAAAGGCCCCTCATCAAGTATAACAAAGTTCTCTTATCGAGCATAACAAAGGCCCCTGGTCGAGTAGAACAAAGCACCCCTGATCGAATATTACAAAGTCCCCAATCATGTATAACAAAGTCCCCTGTTTGACCATAAAAAAGGCCCCTGGTCGAGTATAACAAAGGCCCCTAATCGAATATAACAAAGCCCCCTCATCGATTATAACAAAGGCCACTGGTCGAGCATAACAAAGCACCCTGGTCGAGTATAACAAAGCCCCCTAATCGAGTATAACAAAGTCCCCTGATCGAGTATAACAAAGGCCGCGGGTCGAGCATAATAAAGGCCCTGATCGAGTATAACAAGGTCTCATTATCGAGTATAACAAATTCCCCTGGTTCGAGTATAACAAAAGCCCCTGATATAGTATAACAAAGGGCCCTGATCGGGTATAACAAAGTCCCCTGATCGAGCATAACAAAGGCCCCTGGTCGATTATAACAAAGCCCACTGATCGAGTATATCAAAGTCCCCTGATCGAGTATAACAAAGGCCCTTGATCGAGTATAACAAATGCCCCTCATCGAGAATGACAAAGTCCCCTAATCGAATATAACAAAGTCCTCTGATCGAGTATAACAAACGCCACTGGTCGAGCATAACAAAGGACCCTGGTCGAGTATAACAAAGTCCCCTAATCGAGAATAACAAAGTCCAATCATCGAGTATAACAAAGTCCCCTGATCGAGTATAACAAAGTCCCCTGATCGAGTATATCAAAGCCCCCTGTTCGAGTATAACAAAGTCACCTGGTCGAGTATAACAAAGTCCCCTGATCGAATATAACAAAGGCCCCTAATCGAGTATAACAAAGTCCCCTTATCGAGCATAACAAAGGCCCCTGGTCGATCAAGTATAACAAAGTCCCCTGATCGAGTATAACAAAGTCCCCTGGTCGAGTATAACAAAGGCCCCTGATGGAGTATAACAAAGACCCTTATGGAGTATATCAAAGTCCGCTGGTCGATATAATCAAAGCCCCCTGATCGAGTATAACAAAGTCCCTTGATCGAGTATAACAAAAGCCCCTAATCGAGTATAACAAAGGCCCCCGGTAAAGTATAACAAAGCATCCTGATCGAGTATAGCAAAGTCCCCTAATCGAGTATAATACTCGATCAATGGCCTTTGTTATACTCGATGAGGGGACTTTGTTATACTCGATCAGAGGACTTTGTTATACTCGATCAGGAGGCTTTGTTATACTCGATCAGAGAACTTTGTTATACTTGATCAGGGGACTTTGTAATATTCGATCAGGAGGGCTTTGTTATACTCGACCAGGGTCCTTTGTTATGCTCGATAAGGGGACTTTGTTATACTTGAACAGGGGCCTTGGTTATACTCGATCAGGGGACATTACTTTACTCGACCAGGGAACTTTGTTATACACGATCAGGGGATATGTTATACTCGATCAGGGGACTTTGTTATACTCGATCAGGAGGCTCTCTTAAACTCAACCGGGGGCCTTTGTTATACTCGATCAGGGGACTTTGTTATACACGATCAGGGGACTTTGTTATATTCGATCAGGGGGCTTTGTTATACACTACCAGGGGACTTTGTTATACTCGCTTAGGTGGCTTTGTTATACTCGACCTGGGGTCTTTGTTATGCTCGATCAGGGGACGTTGATATACTCGATCAAGGGGCTTTGTTTTATTCGATTAGGTGACTTTGTTATTCTCGATGAGGGACATTTGTTATACTCGATAAAGGGCCTTTGCTATACTCGATCAGGGGACTTTGTTAGACTCGATTAGGGGCCTTTGTTATACTCGATCAGGGGACTTTGTTTTTCTCGATTATGGGGCTTTGTTACACTATATCATGGGCTTTTGTTATACTCGAACCAGGGGCATTTGTTATACTCGATCATGGGCCTTTGCTATACTCGATCAGGGGACTTTGTTATATTCGATCAGGGGGCTTTGTTTTCCTCGATCAGGGGACTTTGTCATACTCCATCAGAGTCTTTCTTATACTCCATCAGGGGCTTTGTTATAGTTGATCAGGGGGCTGTGTTATACTCGATCAGGGGACTTTGTTATACTCAACTAAGGGACTTTGTTTTACTCGATCAGGGGCCTTTATTATACTCGATCAGAGGACTTTGTTATGCTCGATCAGAGGACTTTGTTATACTCGATCAGGGGACTTTGTTATACTCGACCAGGGGATTTTGTTATACTCGATCAGGGGGCTTTGTTATACTCGATCAGGGGACATTACTATACTCGACCAGGTGACTTTGTTATACTCGATGAGGGGCCTTTGTTAGACTCGATGAGGGGCCTTTGTATACTCGATCAAGGGCTTTTGTTATACTCGACCCAGGGGACTTTGTTATTCTCGATCATGAGAGTTTATTATACTTCATTAGGGGCCTTTATTATACTCGATCAAAGGGCATTGATATTCTCGATCAGGGGACTTTGTTATACTCGATGAGGGGATTTTGTTATACTCGACCAGGGGACTTTGTTATACACGATCATTGGAATTTGTTTAACTCGATCAGGGGACTTTGTTATACTCGATCAGGGGACTTTGTTATACCTGATGAGTAGGCTTTGTTATACTCGATCAGGTGACTTTGTTAAACTCGACCAGGGTCCTTTCTTATGCTCGACCAGTGGCCTTTGTTATACTCGATCAGGGGGCTTTGTTATATTCGATTAGGGGACTTTGTTATACTCGATGAGGGGCATTTGTTATACTCGATCAAGGTCCTTTGCTATACTCGATCACGGGGTTTATTTATACTAGGTCAGGGGACTTTGTTATACTCGATCAGAGGGGTTTGTTATACTCGACCAGGGGCCTTTGTTATGCTCGATCAGAGGACTTTTTTATACTCGATCGGGGGACTTTGTTTTCCTCGATCAGGGGGCTTTGTTATACTCGATCAGGGGACTTTGTTAGACTCGATTAGGGGCCTTTGTTATACTCGATCAGGGGACTTTGTTCTACTCGATTATGGGGCTTTGTTATACTATATCATGGGCTTTTGTTATACTCGAACCAGGGGCATTTGTTATACTCGATCATGGGCCTTTGCTATACTCGATCAGGGGACTTTGTTATATTCGATCAGGGGGCTTTGTTTTCCTCGATCAGGGGACTTTGTCATACTCCATCAGAGTCTTTCTTATACTCCATCAGGGGCTTTGTTATAGGTGATCAGGGGGCTGTGTTATACTCGATCAGGGGACTTTGTTATACTCAACTAAGGGACTTTGTTTTACTCGATCAGGGGCCTTTATTTTACTCGATCAAGGGCCTTTGTTATACTCGATCAGAGGACTTTGTTATGCTCGATCAGAGGACTTTGTTATACTCGATCAGGGGACTTTGTTATACTCGACCAGGGGATTTTGTTATACTCGATCAGGGGGCTTTGTTATACTCGATCAGGGGACATTACTATACTCGACCAGGTGACTTTGTTATACTCGATGAGGGGCCTTTGTTAGACTCGATGAGGGGCCTTTGGTATACTCGATCAAGGGCTTTTGTTATACTCGAACCAGGGGACTTTGTTATTCTCGATCATGAGAGTTTATTATACTTCATTAAGGGCCTTTATTATCCTCGACCAAAGGGCATTGATATTCTCGATCAGGGGACTTTGTTATACTCGATGAGGGGATTTTATTATACTCGACCAGGGGACTTTGTTACACACGATCATTGGAATTTGTTTTACTCGATCAGGGGGCTTGTTATACTCCATCAGGGGACTTTGTTTTACTTGACCAGGGGACTTTGTTTTACTCGATCAGGGAACTTTGTTATACTCGTTCAGGGGAGTTTGGTATACTCGATCAGGGGGCTTTGTTTTCCTCGATTAGGGGACTTTGTTATACTCCATCAGGGTCATTGTTATACTCGATGAGGCGACTTTGTTATACTTGATTCGGGGACTTTGTAATATTCGATCAGGGGGGCTTTGTTATACTCGACCAGGGGCCTTTTTTATACTCGATAAGGGGACTTTGTTATACTCGATCAGGGGCCTTTGTTATACTCGATCAGGGGACTTTGTTATACTCGACCAGAGGACTTTGTTATACTCGATCAGGGGACATTTATTATACTCGATCAGGGGTCTTTGATATTCTCGACCAGGGTCGTTTGTTATGCTCGACCAGTGGCCTTTGTTACACTCGATCAGGGGCTTTGTTATATTCGATTAGGGGACTTTATTATACTCGACCAGGGGCCTTTGTTATGATCAACCAGGGAACTTTGTTATACTCAATTAGGGGACTTTGTCATACTCGATCAGGGAGCTTTGTTTTCCTCGACCAGCGGACTTTGTTATACTCGATGAGGGGCCTTTGTTATATTCGATCAGGGGACTTTGTTATACTCGACCAGGTGACTTTGTTATACTCGAACAGGGGGCTTTGATATACTCGATCAGGGGACTTTGTTATACTCGATCAGGGGACTTTGTTATACTCGATGATTGGACTTTGTTATTCTCGATTAGGGGACTTTGTTATACTCGACCAGGGTCCTTTGTTATGCTCGACCAGTGGCGTTTGTTATACTCGATCAGAGGACTTTGTTATATTCGATTAGGGGACTTTGTCATTCTCGATGAGGGGCATTTGTTATACTCGATCAAGGGCCTTTGTTATACTCGATCAGGGGACTTTGATATACTCGATCAGTGGGCTTTGTTATAATCGACCAGGGGCCTTTGTTATGCTCGATCAGGGGACTTTGTTATACCCGATCAGGGCCCTTTGTTATACTATATCAGGGGCTTTTGTTATACTCGAACCAGGGGAATTTGTTATACTCGATCATGAGACCTTGTTATACTCGATCAGGGCCTTTATTATGCTCGACCCGCGGCCTTTGTTATACTCGATCAGGGGACTTTGTTATACTCGATTAGGGGGCTTTGTTATACTCGACCAGGGTGCTTTGTTATGCTCGACCAGTGGCCTTTGTTATAATCGATGAGGGGGCTTTGTTATATTCGATTAGGGGCCTTTGTTATACTCGACCAGGGGCCTTTTTTATGGTCAAACAGGGGACTTTGTTATACTTGATTGGGGACTTTGTAATATTCGATCAGGGGTGCTTTGTTCTACTCGACCAGGGGCCTTTGTTATGCTCGATAAGAGAACTTTGTTATACCTGATGAGGGGCCTTTGTTATTCTCGATCAGGTGAATTTGCTATACTCGATCAGGGGACTTTGTCATACTCGATGAGGGGGCTTTGTTATACTCAACCAGGTGACTTTGTTATACTCGATCAGGTGACTTTGTTATACTCGACCAGGTGCCTTTGTTATACTCGATCAGGTGAATTTGTTATACTCGATCAGGGGACTTTGTCATACTCGATGAATGGGCTTTGTTATACTCAACCAGGGGACTTTGTTATACGCGATCAGGGGACTTTGTAATATTCGATCAGGGGGGCTTTGTTATACTCGACAAGGGGCCTTTGTTATGCTCGATAAGGGGGACTTTGTTATACTCGATCAGAGGCTTTTGTTATACTCGATCAGGGGACTTTGTTATACTCGACCAGGGGACTTTGTTATACACGATCAGGGGACTTTGTTATACTCGATCAGAGGACTTGGTTATACTCGACGAGGGGCCTTTGTTATACTCGATTAGAGGACTTGGTTATACTCGATCAGGGGACTTTGTTATACTCGACCAGGGAACTTTGTTATACACGATCAGGTGATATGTTATACTCGACCAGGGGATGTGTTATACTCGATCAGGGGACTTTGTTATACTCGATCAGGAGGCTTTGTTGTACTCAAACGGGGCCCTTTGTTATACTCGATCAGGGGCATTTGTTATACTCGATCAAGGACCTTTGCTATTCTCGATCAGGGGATTTTGTTATACTAGATGAGGGGACTTTGTTATACTCGATGAGGGGCCTTTATTATATTCGACCAGGGGACTTTGTTATACTCGATTTGGGGGATTTTGTTATACACGATAAGGGGGCTTTGATATACCCGATTAGGGGGCTTTGTTATATTCGATTAGGGGACTTTGTTATACTCGAAGAGGGGCATTTGTTATACTCGATCAAGGGCCTTTGCTATACTCGATCAGGGGATTTGTTATACTAGATCAGGGGACTTTGTTATACTCGATTAGGTGACTTTGTTATACTCGATGAGGGTACTTTGTTTTACTCGATCAGGGGACTTTTTTATATTCGATCAGGAGACTTTATTATACTCGATCAAGGGCCTTTGTTATACTCGATTAGGGGACTTTGTTAAACTCGATCAGAGGACTTTGTTATACTTGATCAGGGGACTTTGTTATACTCGATGAGGGGTCTTTGTTATACTCGTTCAGGGGACATTACTATACTCTACCAGGGAACTTTGTTATACACACTCAGGGGATATGCTATTCTCGATCAAGGGATGTGTTATACTCAACCGGGGGCGTTTGATATACTCGATCTTGGGCCTTTGTTATACTCGACCAGGGACCTTTGTTATGCTCGATCAGAGGACTTTGTTATACTTGATCGGGGGACTTTGTTTTACTTGATGAGGGGGCTTTGTTATACTCGATGAGGGGACTTTGTTATACTCGATCAGGGGACTTTGTTTTACTCAATCTGGGGACTTTTTTATATTCGATTAGGGGACTTTGTTATACTTGATGAGGGGGCTTTGTTATACTCGATCAGAGGACTTTATTATACTCGATCAAGGGCATTTGTTATACTCGATCATGGGCCTTTGTTATACTCGACCAGGGAACTTTGTTATACTCGATCAGGGGACTTTGTTATACTCGAAAAGGGGACTTTGTTATTCTCGATAAGGGGACTTTCTTATATTCGATTAGGAGCGTTTGTTATACTCGATCAAGGGCCTTTGTTATAATCGATCAGGGGCCTTTGTTATACTCGATTAGAGGACTTTGTTATACACGATCAGGGGATATGTTATACTCCATCAGGGGATGTGTTATACTCGATCAGGGGACGTTGTTATACTCGATGAGCAGGCTTTGTGATACTCAACCGGGAGCCTTTGTTATACTCGACCAGGGGACTTTGTTATACTCGATCAGAGGACTTTGTTATACTCGATTAGGGGACTTTGTTATACTCGACCAGGGGACTTTGTTATACTTGATGAGGGGGCTTTGTTATATTCGATCATGCGACATTACTATACTCGACCAGGGAACTTTGTTATACACGATCAGGGGACATGTTATACTCGATCAGAGGATGTGTTATACTCAACAGGGGGCCTTTGTTATACTCGATCATGGGACTTTGTTATACTCGATCAGGTGACTTTGTTATACTCAACCATAGCACTTTGTTATACTCGATTAGGGGACTTTGTTATACTCGATCAGGGGCCTTTGTTATATCGTTTAGGGGCCTTTGTTATACTATATAAGGGGCTTTTGTTAAACTCGAACCAGGAGAATTTGTTATACTCGATCGTGAGACTTTGTTATACTCGATCAGGGCCTTTATTATACTCGATGAGGGGTCTTTGTTATACTCGATCAGGGGACATTACTATACTCGACCAGGGAACTTTGATATACACGATCAGGGGATATGTTAATCTCGATCAGGGGATGTGTTATACTCAACCGGGGGCGTTTGTTATACTCGATCATGGGCCTTTTTTATACTCGACCAGGGGCCTTTGTTATGCTCGATCAGAGGACTTTGTTTTACTCAATCTGGGGACTTTTTTTTCGATCAGGGGACTCTGTTATACTTGATGAGGGGGCTTTGTTATGCTAATCAGGGCTGTTTATCTGGGGGAATTTTTTCGATCAGGGGACTCTGTTATACTTGATGAGGGGGCTTTGTTATACTCGATCAGAGGACTTTATTATACTCGATCAAGGGCATTTGTTATACTCGATCATGGGCCTTTGTTATACTCGAACAGCGGGCTTTGTTATACTCGACCAGGGGACTTTGTTATACTCGAAAAGGGGACTTTGTTATTCTCGATAAGGGGACTTTGTTATATTCGATTAGGGATGTTTGTTATACTCGATCAAGGGCATTTATACTCATCTGGTTCAATCAAATGCTCGATCAGGGGCCTTTGTTATACTATATCAGGGGCTTTTGATATACTCGAACCAGGGGAATTTGTTATACTCGATCATGAGACTTTGTTATACTCGATCAGGGCCTTTATTATACTCGACTAGGGGGGTTTGATATACTCGATCAGGGGACATTGTTATACTCGATTAGGGGCCTTTGTTATACTCGACCAGGGTGCTTTGTTATGCTTGACCAGTGGCCTTTGTTAAACCCGATCTGGGGGCTTTGTTATATTCGATTAGGGGACTTTGTTATACTCGACCAGGGGCCTTTGTTATGGTCAACCAGGGCACTTTGTTATACTCGATGAGGGGACTTTGTTATACTCGATCAGGGGATTTGTTATCCTCGACCAGGGGACTTTGTTATACTCGATCAGGGGACTTTATTATACTTTATCACGGGACTTCGTAATATTCGATTAGGGGGGCTTTGTTATACTCGACCAGGGCCTTTGTTATGCTCGATAAGGAGACTTTGTTATACTCGATGAGGGGCCTTTGTTATTCTCGATCAAGGGACATTACTATACTCGACCAGGGAACTTTGTTATACACGATCAGGGGATATGTTATACTCGATCAGGGGATGTGTTATACTCGATCAGGGGACTTTGTTATACTCAGCAAGGAGGCTTTGTTATACTCAACCGGGGCTTTTGTTATACTCGATCAGGGGAATTTGTTATACTCGATCAGGGGACTTTGTTATACTCGATCAGAGGGCTTTGTTTTACTCAACCAGGGGACTTTGTTATACTCGATCAGGTGGTTTTGTTATACTCGACGAGGGGTCTTTGCTATGCTCGATCAGCGGACTTTGTTATACACCATCAGGGGCCTTTGCTATACTCGATCAAAGGCCTTTGTTATACTCGATCAGGGGCCTTTGTTATACTCGATCAAGGGGCTTTGTTTTACTCGATCAGGAGACTTTGTTATACTTGATCAGGGGACTTTGTATCATTCGATCAGGGGGGCTTTGTTATGCTCGACCAGGGGCCTTTGTTATGCTCGATAAGGGACTTTGTTATATTCCATCAGAGGTTCTGTTATTCTCGATCAGGGGCCTTGGTTATACTCGACCAGGGGACTTTGTTATACTCGACCAGGGGACTTTGTTATAGTCGACCAGGGGACTTTGTTATACTCGATCAGGGGGCTTTGTTATACTCTACCAGGGGACTTTGTTATACTCGATCAGGTGGTTTTCTTATACTCGACGAGGGGTCTTTGTTATGCTCGATTAGGGGACATTTGTTATACTCGATCAGGGGCCTTTGTTATACTCGATAAGGGGACTTTGTTATAGTCGATCAAGGGCCTTTGTCATAATCGATCAGGGGACTTTGTTAGACTCGATGAGGGGCCTTTGTTATACTCGATGAGGGGCCTTTGTTATACTCAATTAAGGACTTTGTTATATTCGATCAGGGGGCTTTCTTATATTCGATCAGGGACCTTTGTTATACTCGACCAGGGGCCTTTGTTTTCCTCGATGAGGGGGCTTTGTTATACTCGATCAGGGGACTTTGTTATGCTCGAGCAGTGGCCTTTGTTATACTCGATCAGGGGGCTTTGGTTTATTCGATCAGGGGACTTTGTTTTACTCGATTAGGTGTATTTGTTATACAGGATCAAGGGCATTTGCTATACTCGATCAGGGGATTTTGTTATAATAGATCAGGGGATTTTGTTATACTCGATCCCGGCCTTTATTATACTCGATGAGGGGGCTTTGTTACACTCGACCAGGGTCCTTTGCTATGCTCGACCAGTGGCCTTTGTTGTACTCGATCAGGGGGCTTTGTTATATTCGATTAGGGGATTTTGTTATACTCGACCAGGGAAGTTTGTTATACTCGATCAGGGGACTTTGTTATACTCGAAAAGGGGATATCTTATACTAAATCTGGGGATGTGTTATACTCGATCAGGGGACGTTGTTATAGTCGATGAGGAGGCTTTGTTATACTCAACCGGGGGCCTTAGTTATACTCGATCAAGGGCCTTTGCTATACTCGATTAGGGGCCTTTATTATACTCGATCAAGGACCTTTGTTATACTCGATCAGGGGACTTTGTTATCCTCGATGAGAGGACTTTGTTATACTCGATCAGGGGACTCTCTTAAACTCGACCAGGAGACTTTGTTATACTCGATCAGGGGACATTACAATACTCGACCAGGAAACTTTGTTATACACAATCAGGGGATATGTTATACTCGACCATGGGACTTTGTTATACGAGATCAGGGGACTTTGTTGTACTCGATCATGGGCCTTTGTTATACTCGACCAGGGGACTTTGTTATAGTCGATTAGGGGACTTTGTTATACTCGATGTCGGGGTTTTGATAGGCCCCTGATCGAGTATAAAAAAGGCCCCCGGTTGAGTATAACAAAGCCTCCTCATCGAGTATAACAACGTCCCCTGATCGACTATAACACATCCCCTGATTGAGTATAACAAAGGCCCATGATCGAGTACAAGTAAGTCCCCTGATCTCGTATAACAAAGTCCCATGGTCGAGTATAACATATCCCCTGATTGTGTATAACAAAGTTTCCTTGTCGAGTATTGTAATGTCCCCTGATCGAGTATAACAAAGTCTCCTGGTCGAGTTTAAGAAAGTCCCCTGATCGAGTATAACAAAGCCTCCTCATCGAGTATAACAAAGTCCCCTGGTCGAGTATAACAAAGTCCCCTGATCGAGTATAACAAAGTCTTCTGATCGAGGATAACAAAGTCCCCTGATAGAGTATAAAAAAGGTCCTTGATCGAGTATAATAAAGGCCCCTGATCGAGTACAACAAAGTCCATTGATCGAATATAAAAAGTCCCTGATCGAGTAAAACAATGTCCCCTGGTCGAGTATAACAAAGTCCCCTGATCGAGTATAACAAAGCCCCCTGATCGAGGAAAACAAAGTCCCCGATCGAGTATAACAAAGTCCTCTTATCGAGCATAACAAAGGCCCATGGTCGAGTATAACAAAGCCCTCTGATCGAGTATAACAAAGTCCCCTAATCTAGTAAACAAAATCCCGTGATCGAGTATAGCAAAGGCCCTTGATTGAGTATAACAAATGCCCCTCATCGAGTATAACAAAGTCCCCTAATCGAATATAACAAAGCCCCCCTGATCGAGTATAACAAAGGCCACTGGTAGAGCATAAGAAAGGACCCTGGTCGAGTATTACAAAGTCCCCTAATCGAGTATAACAAAGCCTACTCATCAGTTATAACAAAGTCCCCTGATCGAGTATAACAAAGTCCCCTAATCGAGTATAACAAAGTCCCCTGGTCGAGTATAACAGAGGCCCATGATCGAGTATAACAAAGTCCCCTTATCTCGTATAACAAAGTCCCATGGTCGAGTATAACATATCCCCTGATCGTGTATAACAAAGTTTCCTGGTCGAGTATTGTAATGTCCCCTGATCGAGTATAAGAAAGCCTCCTGATCGAGTATAACAAATTCCCCTGGTCGAGTTTAAGAAAGTCACCTGATCGACGATAACAAGTCCCCTGATCAAGTATAACAAAGGTCCTTGATCGAGTATAATAAAGGCCGCTAATCGAGTATAACAAAGTCCTTTGATCGAATATAAAAAAGTCCCCTGATCGAGTAAAACAAAGTCCCCTGGTCGAGTATAACAAAGTCCTCAGATCGAGTATAACAAAGTCCATTGATCGAGTAAAACAAAGTCCCGTGATCGAGTATAGCAAAGGCCCTTGATCGAGTATAACTAAGGCCCCCGGTTGAGTATAACAAAGCCTCCTCATCGACTATAACAACGTCCCCTGATCGAGTATAACACATCCCCTGATTGAGTATAACATATCCCCTGATCGAGTATAACAAAGGTCCCTCATCGAATATAAGAAAGCCCCCTGATCGAATATAACAAAGTCCTTGATCTAGTATAACAAAGGCCCTTGATCGAGTATAATAAAGTCCCCTAATCGAGTATAACAAAGTCCCCTTATCGAGAATAACAAAGTCCCCTGATCGAGTATAACAAAGTTCCCTCGTCGAGTATAACAAAATCCCCTAATCAAATATAACAAAGCCCCCTGATCGAGTACAACAAAGGCCACTGGTCGAGCATAACAAAGGACCCTGATCGAGTATCTTTCCTAACGGCTACTTGCACTTCCCCAGTAATCAAGGGACATTGGAGGTGCACTTTAGCTAAGGGATAGGAAGAATGGGATGAGAGATCTGAAATTAGAACACTCTCATTAGTAAATGCGGTAGATATATCAGGAATGACATTAAACAGGAGGATAGATTATGCTGCGCCCGTATCACGTAGTATACGAATAGAGAAGGAACGAGACCCCTCTATGATTGAAATTTTTCCCTCATAGGAGAATGAAGAGAAGAGATCCTGATGGGGCCTTTCCACATTGGTGGTTGCTATTGGTTTGAATTTGGGATCCAGGGAACTACTTTTAGAAGTTCGATACTTTGGGTGTTTACAAGACTGGATCGTATGGCCTGGTTTTTTACAGTAAGAACAATAAAACTTGGTTGCATTAGGAGGGGGGGGGGGTAGGTGTGGGACCTTTCGACCTACCACTCACGTCCCCAAGGTTATCATCAGAGGAGGACCTAACATGCTGGAAAGTACCACGTTCCCTACTGCCCAGTGACTCCACCAGCAAGGCGTACGCATCAGCCAGCTCAGCCGCACGCCCCAAATTAACCTCTCCACGCTCCTCCACATGCTTCAAGATGTGAAATGGTATCTTGCTCTTCCACTCCTCCAGGACTACCAAGTTTAACAAATCTTGAAATGTGGAGGTCTCTGTAGCCTCTAACCACTTCTTGAAAAACCTAAGCTTTTCTTGAGCAAACTCAACAAAGGTGTGTGAAAATGTTTTGGTGAGTTTACGAAACTTCTGCCGGTATCTATCTCGCGTGATAGCATAAGAGGTGAGGATATTCTTTTTTACGTTATCATAGTCATCAGTCTGGTCTAAACAGTTATAAACTCTACGAGCCTTACCACATAATTCAGGAACTAACACCGACACCCACTGGTCCTTAGGCCACTCATTCTTCCCGGCTATTTTCTCAAAAGTCCTAAATGACCCGTCCATATCGGATTCATCAAACTCGGGAACAAGGGAAGAAGCGTCCTTTATTTTACCCTACCAGGGGATTTTGTTATTGATATACTTGATCAGGAGACTTTGTTATACTCGATCAGGGGACTTTGTTATGCTCGAGCAGTGGCCTTTGTTATACTCGATCAGGGGCTTTGGTTTATTCGATTAGGGGACTTTGTTTTACTCGATGAGGGGTATTTGTTATACAGGATCAAGGGCATTTGCTACACTCGATCAGGGGATTTTGTTATACTAGATCAGGGTGATTTTGTTATACTCGATCACGGCCTTTATTATACTCGATGAGGGGGCTTTGTTACACTCGACCAGGGTCCTTTGTTATGCTCGACCAGTGGCCTTTGTTGTACTCGATCAGGGGGCTTTGTTATATTCGATTTGGGGATTTCGCTATACTCGACCAGGGAACTTTGTTATACTCGATCAGGGGACTTTGTTATACTCGAAAAGGGGACTCTGTTATTCTCGATAAGGGGACTTTGTTATACTCGATTAGGTGACTTTGTTATACTCGATCAAGGGCCTTTGTTATACTCGATCAAGGACTTTGTTATATTCGATCAGGGGGCTTTCTTATATTCGATGAGGGACCTTTATTATACTCGACCAGGGGCCTTTGTTTTCCTCGATCAGGGGGCTTTGTTATTCTCGCTGAGGGGATATGTTATACTCAATCAGGGGATGTGTTATACTCGATCAGGGGACGTTGTTATAGTCGATGAGGAGGCTTTGTTATACTCAACCGGGGGCCTTAGTTATACTCGATCAAGGGCCTTTGCTATACTCGATCACGGGACTTTGTTTTACTCGATCAATGGGCTTTGTTATACTAGATCTGAGGACTTTGTTATACTCGACCAGTGTAAGGGCAGAAACGATCCTCCGGCTAGTTACCGCTGCTAACTCGCTCGTTTGCTGGTGCATACGACACTTGGGGTGGTTGGACGGAGGTGATAACGGCAGCAACCCTCTCCGCCGCGGGCAGATTCAACCGAGCCGCCATACCGTCAGTATCTAGCTACCCTGCTGTCCGTCAAATTCTGGCTGTGATCTCATCATAGGTCCTGGACTCGTGGGCTGTGTTCCCAGACCTTCACCTATCAACTGCCAACTCTCTGGTCATCTACCACTACCGCATACCACGACCATCAGTTCATCACCTTCCGTCGGTGCCCCGGTGTTCTCCTGCCTTTTCAAGACGTTGCTGAGTGTGGAGTGAATGGACGCTTCCCTGCCCTGAGTGTGCATCACCGCGTTCCAGAACCTTCCCCCAGGGCCACTGCCGTAGGAAATATTTGTTCATTGTTTGATTCCATTAGTTGCTGACTCCCCTTTATTGTTCGATTCTATCAATTGTTGACTCCATTTAATTGTTTGATTCCATTAATTGCTGACTCCCCTTTATTGTTCGATTCTATTATTTGTTTGATTCCTTTAATTGTTGCTTCCATTAATTGTTTGACTCCCGTAATTATTTGATGTTTGTTGAGTGGTGTCAGAGTTTTGTTATATTTTTATAGTAAAGAGATGCCAATCTCTAACGGTTGTTTGTTATTCCTCGGAAAACCATGGTCCTTGACTTTCCTTTATTAAGATCCTGATTAGCCTGGTAAGGGATTTCTATCCCTAAGTCCTAGGCCTTTACAACCAGGGGACTTTGTTTTACTCGATCAGGGTACTTTTTTATATTCGATCAAAGGACTTTGTTATACTCGATTAGGGGCCTTTATTATACTCGATCAAGGACCTTTGTTATACGCGATCAGGGGACTTTGTTATCCTCGATGAGAGGACTTTCTTATACTCAACCGGGGGGCCTGTGTTATACTCGATCAGGTGCCTTTATTATACTCGATCAAGGGCCTTTGCTATACTCGATCAGGGGACTTTTTTATACACGATCAGAGGACTTTGTTATACTCGATCAGGGGCCTTTGTTATACTCGATCAGGGGACATTTCTATACTCGACCAGGGAACTTTGTTATACACGATCAGGTGATTTGTTATACTCGATCAAGGGACTTTGTTATACTCGATCAGAGGACTTTGTTATACTCGATCAGGGGACTTTGTTTTACTCGATCAGGAGGCTTTGTTGTACACAAACGGGGCCCTTTGTTATACTCGATCAAGGGACTTTGTTATACTCGACCATGGGACTTTGTTATACTAGATCACGGGACTTTGTTATACTCGATCAGGGTCCTTTATTATACCCTACCAGGGGATTTTGTTATACTCGATTAGGGGACTTTGTTATACTCGATAAGGGAGGTTTGATATACTTGATCAGGAGACTTTGTTATACTCGATCAGGGGACTTTGTTATGCTCGAGCAGTGGCCTTTGTTATACTCGAACAGGGGGCTTTGGTTTATTCGATTAGGGGACTTGTTTTACTCGATGAGGGATATTTGTTATACAGGATCAAGGGCATTTGCTATACTCGATCAGGGGATTTTGTTATACTAGATCAGGGGATTTTGTTATACTCGATCACGGCCTTTATTATACTCGATGAGGGGGCTTTGTTACACTCGACCAGGGTCCTTTGTTATGCTCGACCAGTGGCCTTTGTTGTATTCGATCAGGGGGCTTTGTTATATTCGATTAGGGGATTTTGTTATACTCGACCAGGGAACTTTGTTATACTCGATCAAGGGACTTAGTTATACTCGAAAAGGGGACTCTGTTATTCTCGATAAGGGGACTTTGTTATACTCGATTAGGGGACTTTGTTATACTCGATCAAGGGCCTTTGTTATAGTCGATCAAGGACTTTGTTATATTCGATCAGGGGGCTTTCTTATATTCGATGAGGGACCTTTGTTATACTCGACCAGGGTCTTTGTTTTCCTCGATCAGGGGGCTTTGTTATACTCGATCAGGGGATATGTTATACTCAATCTGGGGATGTGTTATACTCGATCAGGGGACGTTGTTATAGTCGATGAGGAGGCTTTGTTATACTCAACCGGGGGCCTTAGTTATACTCGATGAAGGGCCTTTGCTATACTCGATTAGGGGCCTTTATTATACTCGATCAAGGACCTTTGTTATACTCGATCAGGGGACTTTGTTATCCTCGATGAGAGGACTTTGTTATACTCGATCAGGGGACTTTCTTAAACTCGACCAGGGGACTTTGTTATACTCGATCAGGGGACATTACAATACTCGACCAGGAAATTTTGTTATACACAATCAGGGGATATGTTATACTCGACCATGGGACTTTGTTATACGAGATCAGGGGACTTTATTGTACTCGATCAGGGGCCTTTGTTATACTCGACCAGGGGACTTTGTTATACTCGATTAGGGGACTTTGTTATACTCGATGTCGGGGTTTTGATAGGCCCCTGATCGAGTATAAAAAAGGCCCCCGGTTGAGTATAACAAAGCCTCCTCATCGAGTATAACAACGTCCCCTGATCGACTATAACACATCCCCTGATTGAGTATAACAAAGGCCCATGATCGAGTACAACAAAGTCCCCTGATCTCGTATAACAAAGTCCCTCAGTCAGTAACATATCTGATTGTGTATCACAAAGTTTCCTGTCAGTATTATAATGTCTGATCAGTAAAGTCTCTAGTCGGGATTTAAAGAAGATCTGATCAAAACATAACTCATCAGTATAACAAAATCCCTGATCAACAACAAAATCCCTAATCAGTATAAAGTCTTCTGATCGAGATAAGCAAAATCCTGACAGAGTATAAAAGGTCATGATCGAGAATATAATGAAACTGATCGAAATTAAGTCCGTTGATCCAGTAAAAGTCTGATCGAGTAAAACCAAAAGTCGAGGAAAACAAAGTCGATCGAGTATAGCAAAAGGCTGATCGAGAGTATAACAAGTCCTAATCTAAATATAACAAAGTCCCCTGATCGAGTATAACAAAGCCCCCTGATCGAGGAAAACAAAGTCCCCGATCGAGTATAACAAAATCCCCTGATCGAGTATAACAAAGTCCCCTAATCTAGTATAACAAAATCCCGTGATCGAGTATAGCAAAGGCCCTTGATTGAGTATAACAAATGCCCCTCATTGAGTATAACATATCCCCTGATCGAGTATAACAAAGCTCCCTGATCGAGGAAAACAAAGGCCCCTGGTCGAGTATAACAAAGGTCCCTCATCGAATATAAGAAAGGCCCCTGATCGAATATAACAAAGTCCTTGATCTAGTATAACAAAGGCCCTTGATCTAGTATAACAAAGTCCCCTAATCGAGTATAACAAAGTCCCCTTATCGAGAATAAGAAAGTCCCCTTTTCAAGTATAAGAAAGTCCCCTGATCGAGTATAACAAAGTTCCCTGGTCGAGTATAACAAAATCCCTAATCGAATATAACAAAGCCCCCTGATCGAGTACAACAAAGGCCACTGGTCGAGCATAAGAAAGGACCCTGATCGAGTATAACACATCCCCTGATCGAGTATAACATATCCCCTGATCGTGTATAACAAAGTTCCCTGGTCGAGTATAGTAATGCCACCTGATCGAGTAAGACAATGCCTCCTGTTCGAGTATAACAAAGTCCCCTGGTCGAGTATAACAAAGTCCCCTGATAGAGTATAACAAAGTCTTCTGATCGAGGATTACAAAGTCCCCTGATCTAGTATAACAAAATCCCCTGATCGAGTATAGCAAACGCCATTGATCCTGTATAACAAATGCCCCTCATCGAGTAAAACAAAGTCCCCTAATCGAATAAACCAAAGCCCCCTGATCGAGTATAACACAGTCCCCTAATCCAGTATAACAAAATCCCTTGGTAGGGTATAATAAAGGACCCAGATCGAGTATAACAAAGTCCCCTGATCTAGTATAACAAAGTCCCATGGTCGAGTATAACAAAGTCCCTTGATCGAGTATAACAAAGGGCCCCGTTTGTGAACAACAAAGCCTCCTGATCGAGTATAACAAAGTCCCCAGATCGAGTATAACACATCACCTGATCGAGTATAACAAATCACCTGATCGTGTATAACAAAGTTCCCTGGTCGATGGTCGAGTATAGAAATGTCCCCTGATCGAGTATAACAAAGGCCCCTGATCGAGTATAACAAAGTTCTCTGATCGAGTATAACAAAGTCCCCTGATCGAGTATAGCAAAGGCCCTTGATCGAGTATAATAAAGGCACCTGATCGAGTATAACAAAGTCCCCTGATCGAGTAAAACAAAGTCCCCTGATCGAGTATAACACATCCCCTGATCGAGTATAACATATCCCCTGATCGTGTATAACAAATTCCCTGGTCGAGAATAGTAATGTCCCCTGATCGAGTATAACAAAGCCTCCTGATCGAGTATAACAAAGTCCCCTGTTCGAGTATAACAAAGTCCCCTGATCGAGAATAACAAAGTCTTCTGATCGAGGATATCAAAGTCCCCTGATCGAGTATAACAAAGGTCCTTGATCGAGTATAATAAAGGCCCCTCATCGAGTATAACAAAGTCCTTTGATCGAATATAAAAAAGTCCCCTGATCGAGTAAAACAAAGTCCCCTGATCGAATATAACAAAGTCCCCTGGTCGAGTATAACAAAGTCCCCTGGTCGGGTATAACAAATAACCCTGATCGAGTATAACAAAGGCCCTTGATCGAGTATAACAAATGCCCTTCATCGAGTATAACAAAGTCCCATAATCGAATATAACAAAGCCCCCTGATCGAGTATAACAAAGGCCACTGGTCGAGCATAAGAAAGGACCCTGGTCGAGTATAACAAAGTCCCCTGATCGAGTATAACAACTCCTACTCAACAACTCCCACTATCAGGTATAACAAAGTCCCCTGATCGAGTATAACAAAGTCCCCTGATCGAGTATATCAAAGCACCCACATCGAGTATAACAAAGTCCCCTAAACGAGTATAACAAAGTCTCCTGGTCGAGTATAACAAAGGCCCATGATCGAGTAAAACAAAGTCCCCTGATCTCGTATAACAAAGTCCCCTTATCGAGAATAACAAATTCCCCTGATCGAGTAAAACAATGCCTCCTGATCGAGTATAGCAAAGTCCCCTGGTCGAGTATAACAAAGTCTCCTGATCGAGTATAAGAAAGTCTTCTGATCGAGTATAACAAAGTCCCCTGATCGAGTATAACAAAGTCCCCCAATCGAGAATAACAAAGTCCCCTGATTGAGGAAAACAAAGCCCTCTGATCGAGTATAACAAAGTCCCTTATCGAGCATAAAAAAGGCCCCAGGTCGAGTATAACAAAGCCGCCCTGATCGAATATTACAAAGTCCAGTGATCATATATAACAAAGTCCCCTGATCGAGGATAAAAAAGTCCACTGGTCGAGTATAACAAAGTCCCCTGATCGAGGAAAACAAAGCCCCCTGATCGAGTATAACAAAGTCCCCTGATCGAGTATAACAAAGCACCCTGGTCGAGTATAACAAAGCCCCCTGATCGAGTATAACAAAGTCCCCTTATCGAGCATAACAAAGGCCCCTGGTCGAGAACAAAGCCCCCTCATCGAATATTAAAGTCCCCTGATCATGTAATAAAGTCCCCTGATTGAGTATAATGTCTCTGAATGGCATAACAAAGGTTTCCTAATGAGCAGGCCAAAGATCATGATGGAGAGCAACAAAACCCCTGATTTCCGGATCGAGTATAACAAGTTCTGACGAGCGCGCACAAAGACTTCGATCGAGTATAACAAAGCCCCTGATCGAGTATAACAAAGTCCCCTGATCGAATATAACAAAGTCCCCTGATTGAATATAATAAAGCCTCCTTGCCGAGTATAACAAAGTCCCCTGATCGAGAATATCAAATCCCCCTGGTCGAGTATAATAACGGCCCTCATCGAGTATAACAAAGTCTCATGATCGAGTATAACAAATTCCCCTGGTTCGAGTATAACAAAAGCCCCTGATAGAGTATATCAAAGGCCTCTGATCGAGCATAACAAAAGCCCCTGGTCGAGAATAACAAAGGCCCCTGATCGAGTATAACAAAGTCCCCTGATCAAGAATAACAAAGGCCCCTAATCGAGTCTAACAAAGTCCCCTGATCGAGTTTAGCAAAGGCCCTTCATCGAGTATAACAAATGCCCCTCATCGAGTATAACAAAGTCTCCTTATCGAATATAACAAAACCTCCTGATCGAGTATAACAAAGTCCCAGGGTTGAATATAACAATGGCCCATGATTGAGTATAACAAAGGCCCCTCTTCGAGTATAACAGGGGCCCCTCATCGAGTCTAACAAAGTCCCCTGATCGATTATGACAAAGGCCCTTCATCGAGTAAAACAAAGCCCAATCATCGAGTATAACAAATTTCCCCTAATCGAGTATAACAAAGTCACCTGGTCGAGGAAAACAAAGCTCCCTGATCGAGTATAACAAAGTCCCCTGATTGAGTATAACAAAGTCCCCTGGTTGACCATAACAAAGGCCCCTGGTCGAGTATAACAAAGTCCCCTAATCGAATATAACAAAGCACCCTGGTCGAGTATAACAAAGGCCACTGGGCGAGCATAACAAAGGACCCTGGTAGAGTATAACAAAGCCCCCCTGATAGAATATTACAAAATCCAGTGATCAAGTATAACAAAGTCCCCTGATCGAGTATAACAAAGTCCCCTGATCGAGTATAACAAAGGCCCCTGCTGGAGTATAACAAAGTCCCCTAATCGAGTATAACAAAGTCCCCTGGTCGAGGAAAACAAAGCTCCCTCATCGAGTTTAACAAAGTCCCCTCATTGAGTAAAACAAAGTCCCATGGTTGACCATAACAAAGGCCCCTGGTCCAGTATAACAAAGTCCCCTAATCGAATATAACAAAGCCCCCTGGTCGAGTATAACAAAGGCCCCTAATGGAGTATAACAAAGTCCCCTGATCGAGTATATCAAAGCCCCCTGATCGAGTATATGAAAGTCCCCTGATCGAGTATAGCAAAGTCTTCTGGTCGAGCATAACAAAGGCCCCTGATCGAGTATAATAAAGTACCCTGATCGAGTATAACAAAGTCCCCTTATCGAGCATAACAAAGGCCCCCGGTCGAGTATAACAAAGCCCCCTGATCGAATATTACAAAGTCCAGTGATCAAGTATAACAAAGTCCCCTGATCGAGTAAAACAAAGTCCCTTTGTCGAGTATAACAAAGTCCTTTGGTCGAGTATAACCAAGGCCCCTCATCGGGCATTACAAAGTCCCCTTATCGAGTATAACAAAGTCCCCTGGTCGAGTATTACAAATTCCCCTGAACGAGTATAACAATGTCCCCTGGTCGAGTATAACAAAGTTCCCTGGTCGAGTATAACCAAGGCCCCTAATCGAGAATAACAAAGTCCTCTGATCGAATATAACAAAGTCCACTTATCGAGCATAACAAAGGCCCCTCTTCGAGCATAAGAAACCCCCCCTCATCGAATAATACAAAGTCCACTGATCAAGTTTAACAAAGTCCCGTGATCGAGCATAACAAAGTCCACCCATCGAGTATAACAAAGTCCTCTGATCGAGTATAACAAAGTCCCCTGGTCGAGTATAACAAATTCCCCTGATCGAGTATAACAAAGTCCCCTGATCGAGTATAACAAAGTCCCCTGGTCGAGTAAAGCAAAGTCCCCTGATCGAGAATAACAAAGGCCCCTGATCGAGTATAACAAAGTCTCCGTATCGAGCATAACAAAGGCACCTGGTCAAGTATAACAAAGCCTCCCTGAACGAATATTACAAAGTCCAGTGATCAAGTATAACAAAGTCCCCTAATCGAGTATAACAAAATCCCCTGGTCGAGTATAACAAAGGCCCCTGATGGAGTATAACAAAGTCCCCTGATCAAGGAAAACAACGCCCCCTGATCGAGTATAACAAAGTCCCCTGATCGAGTATAACAAAGTCCCCTTGTCGAGTATAAAAAATTCCCCTGATCGAGTATAACAAAGTCCTTTGGTCGAGTATAACCAAGGCCCCTGATCGAGTATAACAAAGGCCCCCTGTTGAGTATAACAAAGACTCCTGATCGAGTATAACAAAGTCCCCTTATCGAGCATAACAAAGGCCCCTGGTCGAGCATAACAAAGCCCCCCGATCGAATAATGCAAAGTCCCCTCATCAAGTTTAACAAAGTCCCCTGATCAAGTATAACAAAGACCCTGATGGAGTATAACAAAGGCCCCTAATGGAATATAACAAAGAACCTGATGGGGTATAACAAAGTCCCCTGATCGAGGAAAACAAAGCCCTCTGATCGAGTATAACAAAGTCCCCTGATTAGGTAAACCAAGGCCCCTCATCGTGTATAAAATATCCCCTGATCGAGTATAACATATCCCCTGATCGTGTATAACAAATTTCCCTGGTCGAGTAGAGTAATGTCCCCTAATCGAGTATAACAAAGGCCCCTGATCGAGTATAATAAAGTCTCCTTATCGAGCATAACAAAGGCCCCTGGTCGATTATAACAAAGCCCCCCTGATTGAATATTACAAAGTCCCCTGATTAAGTATAACAAAGTCCCCTGATCGAGTATAACAAATTCCCCTTGTCGAGTATAACAAAGGCCCCTGATGGAGTATAACAAAGACCAAGATGGAGTATAACAAATGTCACCTGATCGAGGAAAACAAAGCCTCCTCATCGAGTATAAAAAAGTCTCCTGATCGAGTATAACAAAGCACTCTGGTGGAGAATAAAAAGCCCCCTGATCGAGTATAACAAAGTTATTCTCGATAAGGGGGCTTTGTTATACTCGATTAGGGGACTTTGTTATACTCGATCAAGGGCCTTTGTTATACTAGATCAAGGACTTTGTTATATTCGATCAGGGGGCTTTCTTATATTCGATGAGTGACCTTTGTTATACTCGACCAGGGGCCTTTGTTTTCCTCGATCAGGGGGCTTTGTTATACTCGATCAGGGGATATGTTATACTCAATCAGGGGATGTGTTATACTCGATCAGGGGACGTTGTTATAGTCGATAAGGAGGCTTTGTTATACTCAACCGGGGGCCTTAGTTACACTCGATCAAGGGCCTTTGCTATACTCGATCACGGGACTTTGTTTTACTCGATCAATGGGCTTTGTTATACTCGATTTGAGGAATTTGTTATACTCGACCAGGGGACTTTGTTTTACTCGATCAGGGGACTTTTTTATATTCGATGAAAGGACTTTGTTATACTCGATTAGGGGTCTTTATTATACTCGATCAATGATCTTTGTTATACTCGATCAGGGGACTTTGTTATACTCGATCAGGGGACTTTCTTAAACTCGACCAGGGGAATTTGTTATACTTGATCAGGAGGCTTTCTTAAACTCGATCATGGGACATTACAATACTCGACCAGGAAACTTTGTTATACACGATCAGGGGATATGTTATACTCGACCATGGGACTTTGTTATACGAGATCATGGGCCTTTGTTATACTCGACCAGGGGACTTTGTTATACTCGAATAGGGGACTTTGTTATACTCGATGTCGGAGTTTTGATATACTCGATCAGGGGACTTTGTTATACTCGATCAGGGGACTTTGTTATACCTGATGAGTAGGCTTTGTTATACTCGATGAGGGGACTTTGTAATACTCGACCAGGGTCCTTTCTTATGCTCTACCAGTGGAATTTGTTATATTCGATCAGGGGGCTTTGTTATATTCGATAGGGGACTTTGTTATACTCGATGAGGGGCATTTGTTATACTCAATCAAGGGCCTTTGCTATACTCGATCACGGGATTTTGTTATACCAGATCAGGGGACTTTGTTATACTCGATCAGAGGGCTTTGTTATACTCGACCATGGGCCTTTGTTATGCTCGATAAGAGGACTTTGTTATTCTCGATCGGGGGACTTTGTTTTCCTCGATCAGGGGGCTTTGTTATACTCGATCAGGGGACTTTGTTATACTCGACCAGGGGACATTGTTTTACTCGATCAGGGACTTTTTTATATTCGATCAACGGACTTTGTTGTACTCGATCAGGGGCCTTTATTATACTCGATCAAGGACCTTTTTTATACTCTATCACGGGACTTCGTTATCCTCGATCAGAAGACTTTGTTATACTCGATAAGGGGACTTTGTTATACTCGACCAGGGGACTTTGTTATACTCGATGAAGAGGCTTTGTTATACTCGATCAGGGGACATTACTATACTCGACCAGGGAACTTTGTTATACATGTTCAAGGGATATGTTATACTCGATCAGGAGATGTGTTATACTCGATTAGGGGACTTTGTTATACTCGATGAGGAGGCTTTGTTATACTCAACCAGGGCCTTTGTTATACTCGATCATGGGCCTTTATTATACTCGATCAGGTGACTGTGTTATACTTGACCATGGGACTTTGTTATACTCGATCAGGGGACTTTGCTATACTCGATCATGGGCCTTTATTATACTCAATCAGGAGTCTTTGTTATACTCAACCAGGGCCTTTGTTATATTCGATCATGGGCCTTTATTATACTCGATCAGGTGACTTTGTTATACTCGAAACAGAAGAATTTGTTATACTCGATCATGAGACTTTCTTATACTCGATCGGGGCCTTTGTTATACTCGATCAGGGTCATTTTTTATACTCGACCAGGGGACTTTGTTATACTCGACCAGGGGACTTTGTTATATTCGATGAGGAGGCTTTGTTATACTCGATCAGGGGACTTTGTTATACTCGATGAGGAGGCTATCTTATACTCAACCGGGGGCTTTTGTTATACTCGATCAGGTGCCTTTATTATACTCGATCAAGAGCCTTTGTTATACTCGATCAGGGGACTTTGTTAAACTCGACCAGAGGACTTTGTTATACTCGATCAGGGGGCTTTGTTATACTCGATCATGGGACATTACTATACTCGACCAGGGAACTTTGTTATACACGATCAGGTGATATGTTATACTCGATCAGAGGATGTGTTATACTCGATCAGGGGACTTTGTTATACTCGATCAGGATGCTTTGTTGTACACAAACGGGGCCCTTTGTTATACTCGATCAGGGGCCTTTGTTATACTCGATATAGGGACTTTGTTATACTCGACCATGGGACTTTGTTATACTAGATCAGGAGACTTTGTTATAAACGTTGAGGGGGCTTTGATATACACGATCAGGAGACTTTGTTATATTCGACCAGGGTCTTTTGTTATGCTCGACCTTTGTTACACTCGATCAGGGGGCTTTGTTATATTCGATTTGGGGACTTTATTATTCTCGACCAGGGGCCTTTGTTATGATCAACCAGGGAACTTTGTTATACTCAATGAGGGGACTTTGTCATACTCGATCAGGGAGCTTTGTTTTCCTCGACCAAGGGACTTTGTTATACTCGATCAGGGGAGTTTGTTATACTCGATGATTGGGCTTTGTTATACTCGATCAAGGGCCTTTGTCATAATCGATCAAGGGACTCTGTTGGACTCGATGAGGGGCCTTTGTTATACTCGATGAGGGGCCTTTGTTATACTCAATCATGGGCCATTGTTATATTCAACCAGGGGACTTTGATATACTCGATCAGGGGGCTTTTTTATATTCGATTAGGGGACTTTGTTATACTCGATGAGGGGCATTTGTTATACGCGATCAAAGGCCTTTGCTAAACTCGATCAGGGGACTTTGTTAGATTCGTTTAAGGGTCTTTTGTTATTCTCGATCAGGGGACTTTGTTATACCTGATCAGAGGGCTTTGTTATACTCGACCAGGGGCCTTTGTTATGCTCGATCAGGGGCCTTTGTTATACTATATCAGGGGCTTTTGTTATACGCGAACCAGGAGAATTTGTTATACTCGATCATGAGACTTTGTTATACTCGATCAGGGCCTTTATTATACTCGACCAGGGGGGTTTGATATACTCGATCAGGGGACTTTGTTATACTCGGTAAGGGGGCTTTATTATACTCGATCAGGGGGACTTTGTTATACTCGATTAGAGGACTTTGTTTTACTCGATCAGGGGGCTTTGTTATTCTCCACCAGGGTGCTTTGTTATACTCGATCAGGGGACTTTGTTATATTCGATGAGGAGGCTTTGTTATACTCGATCAGGGGACTTTGTTATACTCGATGAGGAGGCTATCTTATACTCAACCGGGGGCTTTTGTTATACTCGATCAGGTGCCTTTATTATTCTCGATCAAGAGCCTTTGTTATACTCGATCAGGGGACTTTGTTAAACTCGACCAGAGGACTTTGTTATACTCGATCAGGGGGCTTTGTTATACTCGATCATGGGACATTACTATACTCGACCAGGGAACTTTGTTATACACGATCAGGTGATATGTTATACTCGATCAGAGGATGTGTTATACTCGATCAGGGGCCTTTGTTATACTCGATAAAGGGACTTTGTTATACTCGACCATGGGACTTTGTTATACTAGATCAGGGGACTTTGTGATAAACGTTGAGGGGGCTTTGATATACACGATCAGGAGACTTTGTTATATTCGACCAGGGTCTTTTGTTATGCTCGACCTTTGTTACACTCGATGAGGGGGCTTTGTTATATTCGATTAGGGGACTTTATTATTCTCGACCAGGGGCCTTTGTTATGATCAACCAGGGAACTTTGTTATACTCAATCAGGGGACTTTGTCATACTCGATCAGGGAGCTTTGTTTTCCTCGACCAAGGGACTTTGTTATACTCGATCAGGGGACTTTGTTATACTCGATGATTGGGCTTTGTTATACTCGATCAAGGGCCTTTGTCATAATCGATCAAGGGACTCTGTTGGACTCGATGAGGGGCCTTTGTTATACTCGATGAGGGGCCTTTGTTATACTCAATCATGGGCCATTGTTATATTCAACCAGGGGACTTTGATATACTCGATCAGGGGGCTTTTTTATATTCGATTAGGGGACTTTGTTATACTCGATGAGGGGCATTTGTTATACGCGATCAAAGGCCTTTGCTAAACTCGATCAGGGGACTTTGTTAGATTCGTTTAAGGGTCTTTTGTTATTCTCGATCAGGGGACTTTGTTATACCTGATCAGAGGGCTTTGTTATACTCGACCAGGGGCCTTTGTTATGCTCGATCAGGGGCCTTTGTTATACTATATCAGGGGCTTTTGTTATACGCGAACCAGGAGAATTTGTTATACTCGAACATGAGACTTTGTTATACTCGATCAGGGCCTTTATTATACTCGACCAGGGAGGTTTGATATACTCGATCAGGGGACTTTGTTATACTCGGTAAGGGGGCTTTATTATACTCGATCAGGGGGACTTTGTTATACTCGATCAGGGGGCTTTGTTATTCTCCATCAGGGACTTTGTTATACTCGATCAGGGGGCTTTGTTATTCTCCACCAGGGTGCTGTTATACTCGATCAGGGGACTTTGTTATACTCGATGAGGAGGCTTTGTTTTCCTCGATCAGGTGACATTTGTTATACTCCATCTTGGTCTTTGTTATACTCCATCAGGGGCCTTTGTTATACTCGACAAGGGGAATTTGTTATACTCGATCAGGGGACTTTTGTTATACTTAATCAGGGGACTTTGTAATATTCGATCAGGGGGGCTTTGTTATAATCGACCAGGGGCCTTTGTTATGCTCGATAAGGGGACTTTATTATGCTCGATCAGGGGCCTTTGTTATACTCGATTAGGGGACATTACTCTACTTGACCAGGGAACATTGTTATACACGATAAGGGAATATGTTATACTCGATCAGGGGATGTTTTATACTCGATGAGGGGCCTTTGTTATACTCAATTAGGGGACTTTGTTATACTCGATCAGAGGGCTTTGTTTTCCTCGATCACGGGACTTTGTTATACTCCATCAGGTTCATTGTTATACTCCATTAGGGGCATTTGTTATACTCCATCAGGGTCTTTGTTAATACTTGATCAGGGGACTTTGTTAAACTTGATCAGGGGACTTTGCATTATTCGATCAGGGGGGCTTTGTTATGCTCGACCAGGGGCCTTTGTTATGCTCGACCATGGGACTTTGTTATACTCGATCAGGACTTGGTTATACTCGACCAGCACTTTGTTATACCCGATCAGAATTTGTTATACTCGACAAGGGGACTTTGTTATACTCGATAAGAGATTTATTTATATGCTCGATCAGGGACTTTGTTATACTCGATCAGGGGACTTTGTTATACTCTCGTTAGGGCGTCTTTCCTTGATGAGGTCTTTGTTATACTCCATCAGGGCCTTTGTTGCTATACTCGACCAGGGATTTTTTGTTATACTCGATCAGGGGCCTTTGTTATTCTCGATCAGGGACTTTGTTTTATTCGACAGGGGCTGTTATACTCGATCAGGGGACTTTGTTATACTCGATCGAAATTTGTTATACTTTCGACCAGGGACTTTTATGTTATACACGACCAGGAGACTTTGTTATACTCGATCAGAGGACTTTGTTATACACGGCCAGGGGACTTTGTTATACTCGATCAGAGGACTTTGTTATACTCGATGGGGGGACTTTGTTATACTCGATCACGGGACTTTGTTATACTTGATCAGGGTACTTTGTATTATTCGATGAGGGGGGGGTTTGTTATGCTCGAAGAGGGGCCTTTGTTATGCTCGATAAGTGGACTTTGTTATATTCGATCAGAGGACTTTGTTATTCTCGATAAGGGGCCTTTGTTATTCTCGATCAGGGGACTTTGTTTTACTCGATCAGGGGACTTTGTTATACTCGATCAGGGGAATTTGTTATACTCGACCAGGGAACTTTGTTATACTTGATCACTGGACTTTGTAATATTCGTTCAGGGGGGCTTTGTTATACTCGACCAGGGGCCTTTGTTAAGCTCGATAAGGGGACTTTGTTATACTCGATCAGGGGCCTTTGTTATTCCCGATCAGGGGACTTTGTTTTTCTCGATCAGGGGACTTTGTTATACTCGATCAGGGGACTTTGTTATACACGACCAGGGGACTTTGTTATACTCGATCACGGGACTTTGTTATACTTGATCAGGGGACTTTGTATTATTCGATGAGGGGGGGTTTGTTATGCTCGAAGAGGGGCCATTGTTATGCTCGATAAGTGGACTTTGTTATATTCGATCAGATGACTTTGTTATTCTCGATCAGGGGCCTTGGTTATACTCGACCAGGGGACTTTGCTATACTCGACCAGGGGACATTGTTATACTCGATTAGGGGAATTTGTAATACTCGACCAGGGGACTTTGTTATATATACCGACAAAAGGTTTTGTTTTACTCGATCAGAGACTTTGTTATATTTGATCACTGGACTTTGTAATATTCGATCAGGGCTTTGTTATACTCGGCAGGGGCCTTGTTATACACGACCAGGGGACTTTGTTATACTCGATCAGAGGACTTTGTTATACTCGATGGGGGACTTTGTTATACTCGATCACGGGACTTTGTTATACTTGATCAGGGGACTTTGTATTATTCGATGAGGGGGGGTTTGTTATGCTCGATAAGTGGACTTTGTTATATTTGATAAGAGGACTTTGTTATTCTCGATCAGGGGCCTTGGTTATACTCGACCAGGGGACTTTGTTATACTCGACCAGGGGACATTGTTATACTCGATCAGGGGAATTTGTAATACTCGACCAGGGGACATTGTTATACTCGACAAAGGGACTTTGTTTTACTCGATCAGAGGATTTGTTATATTTGATCACTGGACTTTGTAAAATTCGATCAGGGGGGCTTTGTTATACTCGCCCCAGGGGCCTTGTTATGCTCGACCAGAGGACTTTGTTATACTCGATCCGGGGACTTTCTTATACTCGATCAGGGGGCTTTGATATACTCGATCAGGGGACTTTGTTATGCTCCATCAGGGGCCTTTTTTATGCTCGACCAGGGGGCTTTGTTATATTCGATTAGGGGACTTTGTTATACTCAACCAGGGGCCTTTGTTATGGTCAACCAGGGGACTTTGTTATACTTAATCAGGGACTTTGTTATACTCGATGAGGGAGCTTTGTTTTCCTCGACCAGGGGACTTTGTTATACTCGATTAGGGGACTTTGTTATACTCCATCAGGGGCCTTTGTTATACTCGACAAGGGGAATTTGTTATACTCGATCAGGGGACTTTGTTATACTTAATGAGGGGACTTTGTAATATTCGATCAGGGGGGCTTTGTTATAATCGACCAGGGGCCTTTGTTATGCTCGATAAGAGGACTTTATTATACTCGATCAGGGGCCTTTGTTATACTCGATTAGGGGACATTACTCTACTCGACCAGGGAACTTTGTTATACACGATAAGGGGATATGTTATACTCGATCAGGGGATGTTTTATACTCGATGAGGGGCCTTTGTTATACTCAATCAGGGGACTTTGTTATTGTTATACTCGATCAGGGGATGTTTTATACTCGATGAGGGGCCTTTGTTATACTCAATCAGGGGACTTTGTTATACTCCATTAGGGGCCTTTGTTATACTCCTTCAGGGTCTTTGTTATGCTTGATCAGGGGACTTTGTTAAACTTGATCAGGGGACTTTGCATTATTCGATCAGGGGGGCTTTGTTATGCTCGACCAGGGGCCTTTGTTATGCTCGATAAGGGGACTTTGTTATACTCGATCAGGGGCCTTGGTTATACTCGACCAAAGAACTTTGTTATACTCGATCAGGGGAATTTGTTATACTCGACAAGGGGACTTTGTTATACTTTCGATAGAGGAATTTGTTATACTTTTCGATCAGGGGACTTTGTTATACTCGATCAGGGGACTTTGTTATACGACCAGGGGACTTTGTTATACTCGATCAGAGGACTTTGTTATACTCGAGCAGGGGGCTTTGTTATTCTCCACCAGGGTGCTTTGTTATACTCGATCAGGGGACTTTGTTATACTCGATCACGGGACTTTGTTATACTTGATCAGGGGACTTTGTATTATTCGATGAGGGGGGTTTGTTATGCTCGAAGAGGGGCCTTTGTTATGCTCGATAAGTGGACTTTGTTATATTCGATCAGAGGACTTTGTTATTCTCGATCAGGGGCCTTTGTTATTCTCGATCAGGGGACTTTGTTTTACTCGATCAGGGACTTTGTTATACTCGATCAGGGGAATTTGTTATACTCGACCAGGGGACTTTGTTATACACAACCAGGGGACTTTGTTATACACGACCAGGGGACTTTGTTATACTTGATCACTGGACTTTGTAATATTCGTTCAGGGGGGCTTTGTTATACTCGACCAGGGGCCTTTGTTATGCTCGATAAGGGGACTTTGTTATACTCGATCAGGGGCCTTTGTTATTCTCGATCAGGGGACTTTGTTTTACTCGACCAGGGACTTTGTTATACACGACCAGGGGACTTTGTTATACTCGATCAGAGGACTTTGTTATACTCGATGGGGCGACTTTGTTATACTCGATCACGGGACTTTGTTATACTCGATCAGGGGACTTTGTATTATTCGATGAGGGGGGGTTTGTTATGCTCGAAGAGGGACCTTTGTTATGCTCGATAAGTGGACTTTGTTATATTCGATTAGAGGACTTTGTTATTCTCGATCAGGGGCCTTGGTTATACTCGACCAGGGGACTTTGTTATACTCGACCAGGGGACATTGTTATACTAGATCAGGGGAATTTGTAATGCTCGACCAGGGGACTTTGTTATACTCGACAAGGGGACTTTGTTATGCCCGATGACGGGCCTTGGTTATACTCGACCAAGGGACTTTGTTATACTCGACAAAGGGACTTTGTTTTACTCGATCAGGGAACTTTGTTATACTTGATCACTGGACTTTGTAATATTCGATCAGCGGGGCTTTGTTATACTCGAACAGGGGCCTTTATTATGCTCGATAAGGGGACTTTGTTATACTCGATCAGGGGACTTTGTTATACTCGATCAGGGGCCTTGTTATGCTCGACCAGAGGACTTTGTTATACTCGACCAAGGGCCTTTGTTATGGTCAACCAGGGGACTTTGTTATACTCAATCAGGGGACTTTGTTATACTCGATGAGGGAGCTTTGTTTTCCTCGACCAGGTGACTTTGTTATATTCGATTAGGGGACTTTGTTATACTCGACCAAGGGCCTTTGTTATGGTCAACCAGGGGACTTTGTTATACTCAATCAGGGGACTTTGTTATACTCGATGAGGGAGCTTTGTTTTCCTCGACCAGGGGACTTTGTTATACTCGATTAGGGGACTTTGTTATACTCCATCAGGGGCCTTTGTTATACTCGACCAGGGGACTTTGTTATACTCGATCAGGGGACTTTGTTATACTTGATCAGGGAGCTTTGTTTTCCTCGACCAGGGGACTTTGTTATACTCGATTAGGGGACTTTGTTATACTCGATGATTGGGCTTTGTTTTACTCGATCAATGGCCTTTGTCATAATCGATCAGGGGACTTTGTTAGACTCGATGAGGGGCCCCTGTTATACTCGATGAGGGGCCTTTGTTATACTCAGTCAACGGCCATTGTTATATTCAACCAGGGGACTTTGTTATACTCGATCAGGGGGCTTTGTTATATTCGATCAGGGGACTTTGTTATACTCGATCAGGGGGCGTTGTTTTCCTTGATCAGGGGTCTTTGTTATACTCCATGAGGGGCCTTTGTTATACTCGACAGTTTTGTTATACTCGATCAGGGGATTCTTTTTGTTTACTCGACCAGGGGAATTTTGTTATACTCGATCAGGGGACTTTGTTATACTCGATCAGGGGACTTTGTTATACTCGACCAGGGGACTTTGTTATACACGACCAGGGGACTTTGTTATACTCGATTAGAGGACTTTGTTATACACGACCAGGGGACTTTGTTATACTCGATCAGAGGACTTTGTTATACTCGATGGGGGGACTTTGTTATACTCGATCACGGGACTTTGTTATACTTGATCAGGGGACTTTGTATTATTCGTTGAGGAGGGGGTTTGTTATGCTCGAAGAGGGGCCTTTGTTATGCTCGATAAGTGGACTTTGTTATATTCGATCAGAGGACTTTGTTATTCTCGATCAGGGGCCTTTGTTATTCTCGATCAGGGGACTTTGTTTTACTCGACTTGGGGACTTTGTTATACTCGATCAGGGGACTTTGTTATACTCGATCAGGGGAATTTATTATACTCTACCAGGGGACTTTGTTATACACGACCAGGGGACTTTGTTATACACGACCAGGGGGCTTTGTTATACTTGATCACTGGACTTTGTAATATTCGTTCAGGGGGGCTTTGTTATAGTCGACCAGGGGCCTTTGTTATGCTCGATAAGGGGACTTTGTTATACTCGATCAGGGGTCTTTGTTATTCTCGATCAGGGGACTTTGTTTTACTCGACCAGGGGACTTTGTTATACTCGATCAGGGGACTTTGTTATACTCGATCAGGGGAATTTGTTATGCTCGACCTGGGGACTTTGTTATACTCGATCAGAGGACTTTGTTATACTCGATGGGTGGACTTTGTTATACTCGATCACGGGACTTTGTTATACTTGATCAGGGGACTTTGTATTATTCGATGAGGGGGGGTTTCTTATGCTCGAAGAGGGGCCTTTGTTATGCTCGATAAGTGGACTTTGTTATATTCGATCAGAGGACTTTGTTATTCTCGATTAGGGGCCTTGGTTATACTCGACCAGGGAACTTTGTTATACTCGACCAGGGGACATTGTTATACTCGTTCAGGGGAATTTGTAATACTCGACCAGGGGACTTTGTTATACTCGATAAGGGGACTTTGTTATGCCCGATGAGGGGCCTTGGTTATACTCGACCAAAGGACTTTGTTATACTCGACAAAGGGACTTTGTTTTACTCGATCAGGGGACTTTGTTATACTTGATCACTGGACTTTGTAATATTCGATCAGGGGGGCTTTGTTATACTCGACCAGGGGCCTTTGTTATGCTCGATAAGGGGACTTTGTTATACTCGATTAGGGGCCTTTGTTATGCTCGACCAGAGGACTTTGTTATACTCGATCAGGGGACTTTGTTATACTCGATCAGGGAGCTTTGTTTTCCTCGACCAGGGGACTTTGTTATACTCGATTAGGGGACTTTGTTATACTCGATGATTGGGCTTTGTTTTATTCGATCAAGGGCCTTTGTCATAATCGATCAGGGGACTTTGTTAGACTCGATGATAGGCCCCTGTTATACTCGATGAGGGGCCTTTGTTATACTCAATCAACGGCCATTGTTATATTCAACCAGGGGACTTTGTTAGACTCGATCAGGGGGCTTTGTTATATTCGATAAGGGGACTTTGTTATACTCGATGAGGGGCATTTGTTATACTCGATCAAGGGCCTTTGTTAGACTCGATTAGGGGCCTGTGTTATTCTCGATCACGGGACTTTGTTATACTCGATCAGGGGCCTTTGTTATTCTCGACCAGGGGCCTTTGTTATGCTCGATCAGAGGCCTTTGATATACTCTATCAGGGGCTTTTGTTATACTCGAACCAGGGGAATTTGTTATACTCGATCATGAGACTTTGTTATACTCGATCAGGGCCTTTATTATACTCGACCAGGGGGGTTTGATATTCTCGATCAGGTGACTTTGTTATACTCGGTAAGGGGGCTTTATTATGTTCAATCAGGGGACTTTGTTATATTCGATCAGGGGACTTTGTTATACTTGATCAGGGGGCTTTGTTATACTCGACCAGGGTGCTTTGTTATACTCGATCAGGGGACCTTGTTATACTCGATCAGGGGGCTTTGTTTTCCTCGATCAGGGGACTTTGTTATACTCGATCAGGGGACTTTGTAATATTCGATGAGGGGGGCTTTCTTATACTCGACCAGGGGCCTTTGTTATGCACGATAAGGGGTCTTTGTTATACTCGATTAGGGGCATTACTATACTCGACCAGGGAACTTTGTTATACACGAACAGGGGATATGTTATACTTGATCAGGGGATGTGTTATACTCGATGAGGGGACTTTGTTATACTCGATCAGGGGGCTTTGTTTTCCTTGATCAGGGGTCTTTGTTATACTCCATCAGGGTCTTTGTTATACTCCATAAGGGGCTTTTGTTATACTCGACCAGGGGACTTTTTTATACTCAATCAGGGGACTTTGTTATATTTGATCACTGGACTTTGTAATATTCGATCAGGGGGGGCTTTGTTATACCCGACCAGCGGCCTTTTTATGCTCGATAAGGGACTTTGTTATACTCGATCAGAGGGCTTTGTTTTCCTCGATCAGGGGACTTTGTTATTCTCGATCGGGGGACTTTGTTATACTCGATCAGGGGACTTTGTAATCCTCGATCAGAAGACTTTGTATACTCGATCAGGGGACTTTGTTATACTCGACCAGGGGACTTTGTTATACTCGATCAGGAGGCATTGTTGTACTCGATCAGGGGACTTTGTTATTCTCGATAAGGTGACTTTGTTATACGAGATCAGGGGACTTTGTTTTACTCGATCATGGGCCTTTGTTATACTCGACCAGGAGACTTTGTTATACTCGATTAGGGGACTTTGTTATACTCGATGTGGGGGCTTTGATATACTCGATCAGGGGACTTTGTTATACTCGATCAGGGGACTTTGTTATACCTGATGAATAGGAGTTGTTATACTCGATCAGGGGACTTTGTTATACTCGATCAGGGTCCTTTCTTATGCTCGAATAGTGGCCTTTGTTATACTCGATCAGGGGGCTTTGTTATATTCGATTAGGGGACTTTGTTATACTCGATGATGGGCATTTGTTGTACTCGATCAAGGGCCTTTGCTATTCTCGATCACGGGATTTTGTTATACTAGATCAGGGGACGTTTGGTATACTCGATCATGAGACTTTGTTTTACTCGATCAGGGCCTTTATTATACTCGATGAGGGGGCTTTGTTATACTCGACCAGGGTCCTTTCTTATGCTCGACCAGTGGCCTTTGTTATACTCGATCAGGGGACTTTGTTTTACTCGATGAGGGGCATTTGTTATACAGGATCACGGGCCTTTGCTATACTCGATCAGGGAATTTTGTTATACTCGATCAGGGCCTTTATTATACTCGATGAGGGGGCTTTGTTACACTCGACCAAGGTAATTTGTTATGCTCGACAAGTGGCCTTTGTTGTACTCGATGAGGGGGCTTTGTTATATTCGATT